>NC_141879.1:636228541-636378708 GCF_056163025.1 Triticum urartu
ATAAATGTATGAAAGCTCAACAAAAGAAACTAAGTGGGTGTGCATCCAACTTGCTTGCTCACGAAGACCTAGGGCACTTGAGGAGGCCCATTGTTGGAATATACAAGCCAAGTTATATAATGAAAAGTTCCCACTAGTAAATGAAAGTGACAAAACAAGAGACTCTCTATCATGAAGAACATGGTGCTACTTTGAAGCACAAGTGTGGAAAAAAAGGATAGTAGCATTGCCCCTTTTTTCTTCTTTTTTTTGGCCTTTTTTCTTTTTGGCCTTTTTTGTTGGGACAATGCTCTATTGAATGATGATCATCACACTTCTATTTATTTACAACTCAATGATTACAACTCGATACTAAAACAAAGTATGACTCTATATGAATGCCTCCGGCGGTGTACCGGGATATGCAATGAATCAAGAGTGACATGTATGAAAGAATTATGAACGGTGGCTTTGCCGCAAATACTATGTCAACCACATGATCATGCTAAGCAATATGACAATGACGAATGTGTCATGATAAACGGAATGGTGGAAAGTTGCATGGCAATATATCTCGGAATGGATATGGAAATGCCATAATAGGTAGGTATGGTGGCTGTTTTGAGGAAGATATAAGGAGGTTTATGTGTGAAAGAGTGTATCATATCACGGGGTTTGGATGCACCGGCGAAGTTTGCACCAACTCTCAATGTGAGAAAGGGCAATGCACGGTACCGAAGTGGCTAGCAATGATGGAAGGGTGAGAGTGCGTATAATCCATGGACTCAACATTAGTCATAAAGAACTCATATACTTATTGCAAAAATCTACAAGCCATCAAAAACCAAAGCACTACGCGCATGCTCCGAGGGGGATAGATTGGTAGGAAAAGACCATCGCTCGTCCCCGACCGGCACTCATAGTAACAAGTGACCGTAAATTTCAGCACACTATATAAATTATTCCTTACCAAATTCCACCTACCAAAGGCGCTTCACTCCCCGGCAATGGCGCCAGAAAAGAGTCTTGATGACCCACAAGTATACGGGATCTATCGTAGTCCTTTCGATAAGTAAGAGTGTCGAACCCAATGAGGAGCAGAAGGAAATGATAAGCGGTTTTCAGCAAGGTATTCTCTGCAAGTACTGAAATAAGTGGTAACAGATAGTTTTGTGATAAGATAATTTGTAACGAGCAACAAGTAACAAAAGTAAATAAAGTGCAGCAAGGTGGCCCAATCCTTTTTGTAGCAAAGGACAAGCCTGGACAAACTCTTATATAAGGAAAAGCGCTCCCGAGGACACATGGGAATATCGTCAAGCTGGTTTTCATCATGTTCATATGATTCGCGTTCGGTACTTTGATAATTTGATATGTGGGTGGACCGTTGCTTGGGTGCTGTTCTTACTTGAACAAGCATCCCACTTATGATTAACCTCTATTGCAATCATCCGCAACTACAACAAAAGTATTAAGGTAAAGCTAACCATAGCATGAAACATATGGATCCAAATCAGCCACTTACGACGCAACGCATAAACTAGGGTTTAAGCTTCTGTTACTCCAGCAACCCATCATCTACTTATTACTTCCCAATGCCTTCCTATGGGCCCAAATAATGGTGAAGTTTTAAGTAGTCGACGTTCATATAATACCACTAGAGGCTAGACAACATACATCTCATCAAAATATCGAACGAATACCAAATTCACATGACTACTAATAGCAAGACTTCTCCCATGTCCTCAGGAACAAACGTAACTACTCACAAAGCATATTCATGTTCATAATCAGAGGGGTATTAATATGCATAAAGGATCTGAACATATGATCTTCCACCAAATAAACCAACTAGCATCAACTACAAGGAGTAATCAACACTACTAGCAACCTACTTGTACCAATCCCGGACTTAGAGACAAGAATTGGATACAAGAGATGAACTAGGGTTTAAGCTTCTGTCACTCTAGCAACTCATCATCTACTTATTACTTCCCAATGCCTTCCTCTAGGCCCAAATAATGGTGAAGTGTTATGTAGTCTACGTTCACAGAACACAACTAGAGGCTAGACAACATACATCTCATCAAAATATTGAACGAATACCAAATTCACATGACTACTAATAGCAAGACTTCTCCCATGTCCTCAGGAACAAATGTAACTACTCACAAAGCATATTCATGTTCATAATCAGAGGGGTATTAATATGCATAAAGGATCTGAACATATGATCTTCCACCAAATAAAGCAACTAGCATCACCTACAGGGAGTAATCAACACTACTAGCAACCTACTAGTACCAATCCCGGACTTAGAGACAAGAATTGGATACAAGAGATGAACTAGGGTTTTGAGAGGAGATGGTGCTGGTGAAGATGTTGATGGAGATTGCCCTCTCCCGATGAGAGGAGCGTTGGTGATGATGATGGTGATGATTTCCCCCTCCCGGAGGGAAGTGTCCCCGGCACAACAGCTCTGTCGGAGCCCTAGATTGGTTCCGCCAAGGTTCCGCCTCATGGCGGCGGAGTCTCATCCCGAAAGGTTGCTTATGATTTTTTCCTCGATGAAAGACCTCATATAGCAGAAGATGGCCATAGGAGAGCCAACAGGGGGCCCACGAGGCAGGGGGGTGCGCCCTGGGGGGTAGGGCGCGCCCCCCACCCTCGTGGCCAGGTGGGCCCCCCTCTGGTGAACTTCTTCCGCTCAATATTTTTTATTATTTCCAAAAATGACTTTCATGGAGTTTCAGGACTTTTGGGGTTGTGCAGAATATGTCTCTAATATTTGCTCCTTTTCCAGCCCAGAATTCTAGCTCCCGGCATTCTCCCTCTTTATGTAAACCTTGTAAAATAAGAGAGAATAGGCATAAGTATTGTGACATAATGTGTAATAACAGCCCATAATGCAATAAATATCGATATAAAAGCATGATGCAAAATGGACGTATCAAAGAGCTACACAACTTTGAGAGAAACCAAGTGTGGACATTGATCGAGAAGCACGACAACAACCACAACATCATTGGTACCAAATGGGTGTTTCGCAATAAGAAACACGAAGATGGACAAGTCGTTCGCAACAAAGCACGTCTCGTCGCCCAAGGCTACACTCAAGTCGAAGGTATGGACTATGGTGAGACATATGCCCCCGTTGCTAGACTTGAATCCATCTGCATCTGACTTGCCTATGCAAATCACCATGATATCACCTTGTACCAAATGTACATTAAAAGTGCTTTTTATAAATGGTGAAATTGAGGAGGAAGTGTATGTTAAACAACCTCCCGGCTTTGTCAATCCTACGAAACCCGACCATGTTTACAAACTTCACAAAGCTCTCTATGGTCTTACACAAGCTCCTAGAGCATGGTACAAATGCTTGACCAAGTTCCTTATTGAGAAAGGCTTTGAGATTGGAAAGATATATTCTACTCTTTTTACTAAAAGGATTAATGGCGAATTATTTGTGTGCCAAATTTATGTTGATGCTATGATATTTGGTTCAACTAACCCTCATTTTAGTGAAAAGTTTGGGAAGCTAATGTCGAAGAAGTTTGAGATGTCTATGATGAGTGAAATCAAGTTCTTTCTTGGTTTGCAAATCAAGAAAACTAACACTACTAGGGAAAACCTTATACACAGAACTTTAGCAGTAGCGCTTGTTAAAAAAGCGCGCTACTGCTATACAACAGTAGCATGCGCGGAATAACCGCGCTGCAGATACATATATAGCAGCAGCGCGTGCCATTGTAAAAGAGCTACTACTAAAATTTCCACCACTAAGCCGATAGGCTACACAGTAGTAGCGCTCTTTTAGAAACAGTGCTGCCGCTAATATTGTTGTAGCAGCGCGTTTATGTGTAAGGCGCTACTGCTAACAAAAATAAAATAAAATGAAAAACAAGTAGAAAAGTAAATGAAAATGAAATAAATACAAAAAGGAGAAAGGAAAAAAATGTAAAGAAAAATAAATGAAAAAAGGAGAAAGGCATAGCAGTAGCGCATTTCTGAAAACGCGCTGTAGCTAACTTAGCTATAGCGCGTTTTCAGAAACGCGCTACTGTTATGTTTCACTTAACCATCGGATTCCCTCCCCCTGGCCGCCAATTCTCCCCCAAATCCCTCGCCCCACTTCGCCGTCGTCTCCCCAATTCGCCGTCACCCCACTTCGCCGCTGTCTCCTACCAGCGTGGATGCCAGCAACCTCACCGTCTCCCCCCGAGGCCGCCCTCATCCTCACCGCTGCCGCCCGAGGCCGCCCTCAGCCTAACTGCCACCGCCCGAGGCCGCCCTCGACCTCACCGCGATGGCCCTTGACCTCACCGCCGCCCGAGCCTGCCCAGGACCGCCACTACCCGTGCCCGAGCCCGCCCTCCCCACCCTGCCTCCGTCGCCGAGCACCTCCCTGCCACTGTCTCTCCCCTTTCTGTAAGCCCCCACCACTCCTCTCTCTCTGCATTTTAGAGCAATGAAGAAGATAAACAAACACGCCATGACCAAGTTTAGCGACGCGTTGGCCGCCTGGAAATCAAGGGTGAAATATCGGATCGTCAACAAAAAGGAACCCTACTCTGAGATTGTAAAGGATAATCCGACAATCACAACAGAGCACTTTCAAATATTCAAGGCGGCTTGCGAGGCCGAAGCTGCCAAAAAAAAGTCGAAGTACATGAAGGGGCTTCAACCGAGGAACATTGGGTGCCACCACCTCGGAAGCCGTGGTTACGGTGGGAAGAGGTCCATATGGGCCAAGAAGGACGTGGAAGCCGCGAGTCTGGGATCCCAGACCCCTTGGCGGAGTTCACCATCCCGCAGGAGCGTGACGTCCTCAGGGCCCGGCACCGTTGGGACCCAGTGAAGAAGGTTTTCGAGACGAACGCGGTCACGGCGGAGTTCATGAGACTGCTGGTAATTTTAGTTTCTGATCAATTCGACTGCACGTTAGTCATATTTGTAAACGATCCTTGTGCCTTTTGCAGAGAGAGCAGAACAGGATTGCGGTCGAAAGCGACTCGCCGTCTGAGGCGTTGGCGAGGCCCAATGGGACACTCAATTCAACTGGGCGTTGAACATATTGAAAGGACTCCCGGTGGAGACTCGACCGTCGTATGGACGTGTGCAGGATGTCGGAGACGGTGCCACATAGAAGTACTACCGTGAGACCACGAAGGAGAGAAAGGAAAGACGGAGGTTAACTGAAGAAAACATCGACAAGAAGGTTGAGATTGCGGTTGAGAAGAAATCATCTGAGACAGTCGCAATAGTGGTAGCTGCCGCAAAATAGGTGATTGTAGATATGTCTACTACCTTGGTTCCGGCCATTTTCAATTGGAGCAGGCAAAATCCAAAAAAAATGCAGCGGACTTTCCCCTTGCTGACTTCTTCGGGAGCAGCTCGACTAGCGTTGCACCAGCACCTACAGCTGCACCTGCTCCCGCACCGGCTCCTGCACCTGCTCCCACACTGGCTCCTGCACATGCTCCCGCACCTGCTCCCGCACCGGCTCCGGCATCGGACGTGCTCGGCGGTGCTTCGTCTTTGGCTCAGCTCGACGCCCTCACGGTATCTGTCACACCGGCCCCCTTCAATAAATGTATAATCTCCCGTTTTTGTTGCCTTTCAGATGTCTCACGTCGCAGACTTTTCTTTGTAGGCCGACGTAACCCCGTGCACCATATTGTACACCATCGGCGACCAGAAGGTGGACGTGGGGAAGGCGACGATAATGGAGACAAAGGAACCATTGTTCCACAGCCGGCCGATCCCCCCAGACGTCTTCAAGGTTTTCGTGGCTAGTGTCGAACCGGGCCACGAGAATTTGGTTCCTCTGGTACTAGTGGGGGATGACGACGAGACCCCGCGGCGGCTTGGTGATTCTTGCAATGGGTGGGTCCTGTTGTGGCCAAAGAGTCTGCTTCGTCTGGAGGCGGCCGGGAGCACACCCACGAGCACGCAGTTAGGTATGAACATCAACACCTCACCTACCCAATTAGCATTGGCTGTCGTGCTGGGTGATAGCGGAGGGGGTGAGGAAGAGGCTCCATTAATCACTGGTGACGTCGCCATAGATGAGGATGAGGATGACGATGACACTCAATAGTATGTCAATACTGGAGCCTACTTAGATGAGGATGAGCGTCATGAGTCGGTACCTGAATTGCCGCCTCCGGAGTCTGAACGTATTATGGACAACCTTCCGGTAGTAAAGAAGTCTAGGAAGAGACCGAGGAAAGGCAAAAAAGCTGCTTCTATGATCCAGCCACCTATGCAGCCTCGGGTTCAAGACCGTATAGATATCCCCGGTGCGGCAAAATGGCATATCCCCGGTCAACCAATCCTACCGAAAGCAGTGCTAGGGGACAGATTTGGCGATTTAAGGAGACTTCATGACGATGTGCTGCGGATAGAGAAAGGCCTCATCGCCTCAAAAAATCCAGGATACCCACTCTACGTGGTTAACATGCCGCGACAATTGTCGTACGTCGACACATTCCCCGTGGAGAAGTTCTTCCTTCGATTCGATTACATCTTCGACATGTTTCACTTGAAGAAGCTGGATTTTACGTTTGTCCGCCTTTATGCCTTACACATGAACTACCGCATCGGGGTTGAGCAGATACCTCATATCTGTGTCGCTGACCCGTACTTCATGCTCGAGGGCTTCTTGGGAGTCTGCGCAAAGCACCGTGAATACACGAGGGAATACATCGTCAATTTCATGCTCGCCAATAAGGACAAGGAGGCAATTCTCGTGCCTTATCATCCCCTGCAAGTCATCCGCACGGATATCCTTCCTTCGATTTCAATCATTCATTTGCACGGTGGAGGCTAATTAATTTGAGGTGTACTTATCTTGTGCAGCGGCGGGCGCGCCATCCTCATCATCCTCTACCCCCGATACTCCCATGCTCTTTACTTGGACTCATCGAAGAACATTAACAAAAATAATTGCACCCACATCAAGTCTGTTCTCGACAGTGCTATGTTTTACTATGGCGCACGGGGGGAGAGGTCATGGACAAGAAGAAAAGGGACGACAGGCCCGCCTTCGGCCATAATACCAACTTCTGCTACATCCAGCAACCGAGTGATTCTCTTAACACTACTAGGGAAAACCTTATACACAGAAAGTTACCAGTAGCGCTGTACAAAATCAAACGCTACTGCTAATTAGTAGCAGCGCGCGTAAATAAACCGCGCTACTTCTACGACTTTTGCAGTAGCGCGTACTGGCGAAAAGCGCTGTTGCTATGTTTGAACTGGGCGCACATGGCTAGCCCAACCTAGCAGTAGCGCGTATACTGGCCCAGCGCTACTGCTACGCTCCTTAGCTGTAGCGCGCTTACGTGTAAGGCGCTGCTGCTAATGGAAATAAAATAAAGTGAAAAACAAGTAGAAAAGTAAATGAAAATGAAAGAAATAGAAAAAGGAGAAAGGAAAAAAATAAAATGTAAAGAAAAATAAAACAAAAAAGGAAAAAAAGGAGAAAGGAATATCAGTAGCGGGTTTCAGTAAATGCGCTATAGCTAACATAGCTATAGCGCGTTTCCGGAAACTCGCTACCGTTACGTTTCACTTAAACAGCGGTTTCCCCCCACCCCCCGGCCACCACTTCTTCCCCAAATCCCTCGCCCTCGCCGCCGTCTCCCCAATTCGCCGTCGCCCACTTCGCCGCCATATCCTGCCGCCGTGGACGCCCGCAACCTCACCGTCTCCCCCCGAGGCCGCCGTCATCCTCACCGCCGCCGCCCGAGGCCGCCCACAGCCTCACCGCCGCCGCCCGAGGCCTCCCTCGACGTCACCGTTGGCGCCCTCCACCTCACCGCCGCCCGAGCCCGCCCAGGACCACCGTTGCCCGTGCCCGAGCCCGCCCTCTCTCCCCTCTCTGTAAGTCCCCCACCCCTCCCCCCACTCATCTCTCTCTGCATTTTAGAGAAAAAATTAGTAGAGCAAAATTAGTAGAGCAAAAGTTAGTTACGGTAGTAGGGTTTAATTAGTATAGACGCTGCTTGTATAGTATATAGTGATACTAGTAGATGTTAATTAGGTTAGGGCAATAGTGGTACTAGTAGATGTTAATTAGATGTTTTTCAGTTAGGGCACTAGAGTTTTGCTAGGTTAATTAGGTTAGTAGTGCTGCTAGTACTAGTGGTACAGTAGGTTAATTAGGTGATGTTAAATGAATAACCTAAATGAATGAAATTAGTAGTTAACTGAATTTTTTTTCCTTTCATCATTATAGAGCACTAAAGTTAACTGAATTTTGTTCTATTAGTAGTTAAATGAATTTTCTTCTACACTTTGTTTTTGAATTAGCTTGCGAAATTTGGACATGTGGTTGCTCGTGTATATTTGGACACTGTTTCCAGGGAATGATGCTTAGTGGCCTATGTTTTGCCGGAATGTTGATTCATTTCTTTTCCGGCAAATTTCAGGTTCTCGATTTGTCCACTTTTTAGCAAAGGTCATGCCGAAATTTTCCATGAATTTCGGTATGACTTGTGCTACAAACTAGGACATATCGAGTGCCCGTGATTTGCCGCACCAGGAAGGAGTCAACATTCCTGCAAAACAATAGGCCTTTTTATGTCATTATTCATTTTGTTAGGTCTAGAATTAATTGACTAGATTTAATCATAGGAAACATGGCTAGCAACGATGAAGGACAGGGTTCTGGTGATTGCGGCGATGCCTACCGGGCGGCAGACAAATTTCTTAGCCTTACCGACGGTCAACCGATGTTATTGCTGGGCCCACCGATGGCATCGGGTACTAAGACCGACACGCAGACCGGTGCTGAGACTGAGACCGGCGCTCAGACTCAGACCGGCATCGAGACCGGCACTGAGACTGAGACCGGCGCTGCCTCGGGGAGCGGAGCCGGTGTAGAACCAAAAGCAAAGAGGCAACGGGTTCCTAACAAACTCAGGACTACTAGAGTGGTGGTCACGAAGGTGGACGACGGCAATTTTGAGCCAACGGCGCCCGAGGAAACCGCGTCGATGCTACGACAATCAAATAGGCTGCATCGTACAGACAACCGCCACCATCAACGATGAGAAACTACAGAAGATAGAAAATATGAGGGGCTCCCTCCTAAAGAAGTTTCACCAGATATTCTTGTTCCCGGGCCGGAATGAGAATGATTATAAAGATCCAGATGAGGACCTGGCAATGAAGAAGATAAACAAACATGCCATGACCAAGTTTCGCGACGCGTTGGCCGCCTGGAAAAATCGAGTGAAAGCAAGGATCATCGACAAGAAGGAACCCTACTCCAAGATTGTAAAGGATAATCCGACAATCACGGAAGAGCAGTTTCAAATATTCAAGGAGGCTTGCGAGGCCGAAGATGCCAAAAAAAAGTCTAAGTACATGAAGGGGCTTCAAGAGAGGAACTTTGGGAGCCACCACCTCGGAAGCCGTAGTTACGGCGGAAAGAGGTCCAAATGGGCCAAGGAGGACGCCGAAGCCGCGAGTTTGGGCATCGCAGACCCCTTGGCGGAGTTCACCGTCCGGCAGGAGCGTGACGTCCTCAGGGCTCGGCACCGTTGAGTTATGCATGGTGAAACTTTATTTGTGATGTAATTAAACCGTCCTCCTCCTCGACTAGCGAAAATCACTCTAGTTAGGGCATTTTGGGGTACGATGAACTTTGTTATTTATGCTTATGATATGTTGTTTCTATTTTTGCCAAGTCTGTCTCTTTCTGTTGCTCAACTATATATGTTGCATATCATTGACTCATGTGATGATGCAGGTGCATAGATCATAGATGGCGAAGAAGTGCTATGCCAGAAGTATATATACGAAAAGTGGCCGGAGTGTCAGGCCGCCCAGGTGTACCGGTTTCCGGTTTCCGAGCGACAGGCAGTAGTTAGTTTAGGTTCACGCTAATGCGAGAGAGAGATACGAACTCATGTTCTCAAAGTGATAGCTCTTATCGTGTATATCATTGTTTAGATGGATGACGATGTATTTGCAAGTAATCGAGACTTGTATCGCTATTTTCGAGATGATGACGAGAGACCACTTTGTGTTGGATGATGATTATGATGATGACATGATTTGATGAGACTAATTGTATGTATATGCTATGAATACATTTGTATATGTATGATATGCTAAAGATTATTGTATAAAGCCTATTCAAATACAGAACAAATACAAAACAAATATGCAGGAAAAAAACTAATAAATAAACTAGTAGCAGCGAGGGGGGAAATTTAGCAGTAGCACCTCCTTACGAGTAGCGCGTCCCAGCAAACAGGGCTGCAGATAATATCAGTAGCACCCTTTCCCAAAGAGTGCTACAGCTATTCATGTATTGCAGTAGCGTGGGACAACAGGCGTTACTGCTATACGTTAGCTGTAGCGCCTTATTAGTAGCACCGGCACCCGCGCTACTGAGAGGCCCAAAACCCTCGCTGCTGCTAGGCTTTTCCCTAGTAGTGTAATGATGGATTCTATGTACTACACCACATGCTGGAGTACAGACGGGATCACCAGAACCTTCGCATGTCACCTAGATCTGGCGTTGTTCATATTTTGCAATGGGCAAAGAACTTAGGAGATATCGAGGATCATCGACTTCGAGGTGAGTTCTATCACATCCAGCGCGAACTTTCCCAAATCATCATGAAGGAGGTCGTCGGAAAAATAGGGATGTTCTACGAAGAAGGAGAAATGTCGCGAGGAGACGTCCGAACACGCATAGCCACTCAGCGTCTCGACCTGAAGCCTTTCACTAAGCTCGGGGACTATCTCCCTGACTTGGATGGACGTCACGACATGTTGGAGTGATTGTCGATATATGACAATGTGTCCGTTTAGTACATACTATCTGTATGATGAAACTTTGAGTTATGCACGACGAAACTTTATTTGTGATGTAATTAAACCGTCCTCCTCGACTAGCAAAGATCACTCTAGTTAGGGCATTTTGGGTACAATGAACTTAGTTATTTATGCTTATGATATGTTGCTTCTATTTTTGCCAAGTCTGTCTCTTTCTATTGCTCAACTATATATGTTGCATATCATCGACTCATGTGATGATGCAGGTGTATAGATCATCGATGGCAAAGAAGTTCTACGCCGGGAGTATACGACGAGTGGCCGGAATGTCAGGCCCAGGTGTATCGGTTTCCGGTTTCCGAGCGACAGCCAGTAGTTAGTTTAGGTTCACGCTAATGCGAGAGAGGGATACGAACTCATGTACTGCATAGTTCCACTCTTACTCAAAGTGATAGCTCTTCTCGCGTATATCATTGTTTAGATGGATGACGATGTAGTTGCAAGTAATCGAGACTTGTATCGCTATTTTACAGATGATGACGAGAGACCACTTTGTGTTGGATGATGATTGTGATGATGACATGATTTGATGAGACTATTTGTATGTATATGCTATGATTACATTTGTATGTGTATGATATGCTAAAGATTATTGTATAAAGCCTATTCAAATACAAAACAAATATGCAGAAAAACACCAGAAACTAATAAAACTAGCAGTAGCAAGGGGAACAAAGTTAGCAGTAGCGCTCTGAGGGAGTCCTAGATTAGGGGGTATCCGGATAGCCGGACTATGACCTTTGGCCGGACTGTTGGACTATGAAGATACAAGACTGAAGACTTCGTCCCGTGTCTGGATGGGACTCTCCTTGGCATGGAAGGAAAGCTTGGCAATACGGATATGTAGATCTCCTCCCATTGTAACTGACTCTGTGTAACCCTAGCCCCCTCCGGTGTCTATATAAACCGGAGGGTTTAGTCCATAGGACACAATCACAACAATCATACCATAGGCTAGCTTCTAGGGTTTAGCCTCTCTGATCTCGTGGTAGGTCTACTCTTGTACTACCCATATCATCAATATTAATCAAGCAGGAGTAGGGTTTTACCTCCATCGAGAGGGCCCGAACCTGGGTAAAAACATCGTGTCCCTTGTCTCCTATTACCATCCGCCTAGACGCACAGTTTGGGACCCCCTACCCGAGATCCGCCGGTTTTGACACCGACATTGGTGCTTTCATTGAGAGCTCCTCTATGTCGTCACCGTCAGGCTTGATGGCTCCTTCGATCATCATTAGCGATGCGTTCCAGGGTGAGACTTTTCTCCCCGGACAGATTTTTTTATTCGGTGGCTTTGCACTGCGGGCCAATTCGCTTGGCCATCTGGAGCAGATTGAAAGCTACGCCCCTGGACACCAGGTCAGGTTTGGAAGCTTAAACTACACGGCCGATATCCGCAGAGACTTGATCTTCGACGGATTCGAGCCTTTGCCGAGTGCGCCCCACTGTCACGATGGGCATGATTTAGCTCTGCCGCCAGACGATGTTCTGGAAGTCGCACCTGCGACCGCTCCGACCTTCAATTCGGAGCCAATCGCGCCATCCATGGACGGGTGGTTGGGCCCCGCCATGGAGGCCGCAGTCTCAACGGCGATCGAGCCGGATACCCCTCGCGAGGTCCGTGACTCCAAATTGCTGGACTCCCTTCCGGACTCCGAGCCGCCCGCGCCCCTGCCAATCGAATCTGATTGGGCGCCGATCATGGAGTTTGACGCCACGGATATCTTTCAGCACTCGCCCTTCGACGACATACTGAATTCACTAAGGTCTCTCTCTTTGTTAGGAGAGTCCTGGCCGGATTATAACCGCCAGGATTGGGATGCGGACGACGAAGAAATTCGACTCCCACCCACCACCCACTTCATAGCCACTGTTGATGACTTGACTGACATGCTCGACTTCGACTCCGAAGACATCGACGATATGGACGACGATGCAGGAGACGAATAGGAACCAGCGCCTATAGGGCACTGGAAAGCCACCTCGTCGTATGACATATACATGGTGGACACACCCAAAGAAGGAAATGGTGACGCAACAGTGGAGGATGACCCCTCCAAGTAGCAACCTAAGCGCCAGCGTCAGCGGCGCCGCTCTAAGTCCTGCCAAAGCAAAAACGGTGATTCCGGCACAGGAGATAATAACACCCCCGACAGTGCCGAATACAACCCCATCCAGCAAGATTCAGCACAGGAGGATGGAGAAGCCAGCCCTCATGAGAGAGCGGCAGACAGAGAGGCAGAGGACGATAATTACATGCCTCCCTCCGAAGACGAGGCAAGCCTCGACGATGACGAATTTGTCGTGCCTGAGGATCCCGTCGAGCAAGAGCGTATGGCCACGGCAAGCAGCCTTAAGAAAAAGCAGCAGTAGCTTAGAGCTGATCAAGACCTGCTAGCTGACAGATGGACTGAAGTCCTTGCTGCCGAGGAATATGAACTCGAACGCCCCTCCAAGGGTTACCCAAAACGCAGGTTGCTACCCCGATTAGAGGAGGAAGCACTAAAACCAACATCCCCAGTGTATGATGCAGCTGATCGACCACCACGTGGCTGCGACAGAGAGGCCTCTCGGCCCACAGCTCAAGCCGCACCCCGGCGCCAATCAAAAAATACGAAGGTACGAGGAAATGCGCTGGACCTGTGAGACATATTGGAGGACAAAGCAAAGCAAGCAAGATCGATCTACGGATCGCGAGGTCGCCCCACCGCATGAGACAATAACTGTCACGCCGGATACAGTAAAAGTAAATCCGGCCGGGCCGAACACAGCAGACAAGATTCATTCGAGCTGCGTCATGATATAGCCCAGTACAGAGGCGCCGCACACCCCCTATGCTTCACGGATGAAGTATTGGATCATCAAATCCCAAAGGGTTTCAAACCCGTAAATATTGAATCATACGATGGTACAACAGATCCTGCGGTATGGATTGAGGACTACCTCCTGCATATCCACATGGCCCGTGGTGATGATCTACACGCCATCAAGTACCTCCCACTCAAACTTAAAGGACCAGCTCGGCATTGGCTCAATAGCCTGCCAGCAGAATCCATTGGCTGTTGGGAGGATCTGGAAGCCGCATTCCTTGACAACTTCCAGGGCACTTATGTGCGACCACCAGATGCCGACGACTTGAGACATATAATTCAACTGCCAGAAGAATCGTCCAGGCAATTCCGGACATGGTTCCTAAGGAAGAAAAACCAAATCGTCGACTGTCCGGATGCAGAGGCCCTAGCAGCTTTCAAGCACAACATCCGTGACGAATGGCTTGCTTGGCACCTTGGCCAGGAAAAGCCGAAATCCATGGCAGCCTTCACGACGCTCATGACCCGCTTTTGTGTGGGAGGGGACAGCTGGCTGGCTCGCAGCAATAACATATCAAAGAACTCTGGTACTCCGGATACCAAGGACGGCAACGGCAGGTCACGTCGCCACAAACATAAGCGCGGCAGCAATGATAAAAATACAAAGGATACGACAGTAAATGCCAGATTCAGAGGCTCCAAGCCCGGTCAGCGGAAGAAGCCATTTAAACGAAGTACTCTGGGCCCATCCAGTTTGGACCGTATACTCGATCGCTCGTGTCAAATACATGGCACCCTCGACAAGCCAACCAACCACACCAACAGGGATTGTTGGGTGTTCAAGCAGGCCGACAAGTTAAATACCGAAAACAAAGACAAGGGGCTACATAGCGATGATGAGGAGGAGCCCCGACCGCTGAACACCATAGGACAAAAGGGGTTTCCCCCACAAGTGCAGACAGTGAACATGATATACGCAACCCACATCCCCAAGAGGGAGCGGAAGCGTGCGTTAAGGGACGTATACGCGTTGGAGTCGGTCGCCCCAAAGTTCAACCCATGGTCCTCCTGTCCGATCACCTTCGATCACAGGGACCACCCTACTAGTATCCGCCATGGCGGATTTGCCGCATTGGTCCTAGACCCAATTATTGATGGATTCCACATCACTCGAGTCCTTATGGATGGCGGCAGCAGCCTAAACCTGCTTTACCAGGACACAGTGCGCAAAATGGGCATAGACCCCTCAAGGATTAAACCCACAAAAACGACCTTTAAAGGCGTCATACCAGGTGTAGAGGCACATTGCACAGGCTCAGTCACACTGGAAGTGGTCTTCGGATCCCCGGATAATTTTCGGAGCGAGGAATTAATCTTCGATATAGTCCCGTTCCACAGTGGCTACCATGCACTGCTCAGGCGAACCGCATTTGCAAAATTCAATGCGGTGCCGCACTATGCATACCTCAAGCTCAAGATGCCAGGACCTCGGGGGGTCATCACAGTCAATGGAAACATAGAGCGCTCGCTCCGAACGGAAGAGCACACCGTGGCCCTCGCAGCAGAAGTGCAAAGCAGCCTATCAAGGCAATTCTCTAGTCCGGCGATCAGACGTCCGGACACCGTCAAGCATGCCCGAAGTAATCTGCAAGAGGACCGCCTGGCATGTTCTGATCTCGCATAGCAATGTGGCCCCTACCCCAGCCCCATCCAAATAGCGGCACATGTGCCACGCGTACACAATTACGCATTAAAAATACCATGGGCACACGGGAGGGGCACGACTACAGCACGCCCCGAAGCGCGGCTCAACCGCACTAGGGGCTCCCTACTTTGTTATTTTTTCTCTCTTCCAGGACTTTATTCTCTGGAAGCCCTGTCCGGCGATATAATCGCCGAACACACGATGCAAGGACCAGAGGGGCCGGAGGCTACGTCACGTCATGGAACTCTCAGGTGGTCTCTATAACGAGCAAAATACCCGCTTTCACTACCATTCCACAGCTTACCCTTGGAGGAGACATGTCAAATAGTCCCATTTTCTGCTTATCGCACTACTTGTATCGTTTTGCTTCAATGCATCTTTTCGAATAAACATTGCATAGCTTTAGTCTACTCCTTTTTATATATATACATATGTGTTCATAATGACACTTTGCAACCGTGCATTGTGGTACGGCCAATACACCAGGGGCTTAAGTACCCCACAATATGGTGTGAGAAGTCCGAACACTTTCACAAGTGCGGCACCCCGAACTTATAGCATTATATGCATCGGCTCCGAATCATGTCTTGGGTCAATAGTTGGGTTTGCCCGGCTCCCACATTTTGGTACCTTACGTTCCGTTATATCGGCTAAGGTAGCACTGGGAGAACTACTGCGATTGTGCCCCGGTTCAGCTGGGCTAAGCACCTTAGTAGAGAAAGCTAAAACTGACCGTCATGATAAGGCGAGAGATGGTCGCTGTTTGAGAGGTTTCGAGTCCTTAAAGACTTATGCCGCTTAGGGCGAGGAGTCGGCTTTATCCGGCTTAGGCGTGGATAGCGCCCCAAACTCGGTCTTCCGAATACTAGGGGCTTCGCCAAAATTTAAAATTATAGAATTCTATGGCTAAGTGAGAGTGATAAAGCATCATAGTCCGATTTCCTTGTTCGTTGTGCTGAGCGCCTCCCTCGAAGGACCCAAGAATGGGAAAAAGAGTGCTCAGGTTTATCCCGAACACCCCAGCACTCGTGGCTCGGGGGCAGAAGCCGACAACTCGCTATCTCTCAGATTTAATAAACGACCGCACAGAAGGTAATATTTTAAATTCAAACAAGCGTTGCATAGTGCATATGAACAAGTGTTCAACGTACAGGATCACAAATGCGAGTTCACTCAAAAATTACATCCTTGGCACACTCATCCGCCACAAGGCGGGCACCCTTCAGGACGCCCTCACAATACTGTTCAGGGCGGCGATGCTCCTTGCCCTGCGGTGGCCCATCTGTCACCAGCTTCTCAGCATCCATCTTGCCCCAGTAAACTTTGACACGGGCAAGCGCCCTGCGGGCACCTTCGATGCAAACGGAGCGCTTGATCACCTCAAGCCAAGGGCAAGCATCCGCAAGTCGCTTCACCAACCCGAAGTAGCTCCCTGGCATGGCCTCTCCAGGCCACAGCCGGACTATCAGACCCTTCATGGCCTGTTCGGCCGCCTTGTGGAGTTCGACCATCTGCTTCAGTTGGTCGCTCAGGGGCACCGGATGTCCGGCCTTAGTATACTGAGACCAGAACACCTTCTCCGTCGAGCTTCCCTCCTCGGCTCGGTAGTGCTTGGCGGCATCTGACACATTGCGGGGCAAATCTGCGAACGCTCCTGGAGAGCTCCGGACTCGGGTAAGTAACAAGTAATTCACCTTTACGTGCTTGCCTTGCATAATGAATGCCTTACCCGCCGCTATCTTCCTCATCGCCTCAATTTCCTGGAGGGCCTTTTGGGCTTCGGCCTTGGCATGCTTGGCGCTCTCGAGGGCCGAGGCAAGCTCGGACTCTCTTGTCTTCAAGTCACGCTCCAAGCTCTCGTGTTTTTTCACGAGAGCCTGGAGCTCTTGCTGCACCTCCTCCACCAGCGCCTCCTGTTTTCCTCGCTCGGTGCGCTCCGTGGCCGCTTTGTCTTCGGCCTCGGACAACACTTGCTTCAGGGTCGCCACCTCGGTCGTGGCCCCTGCCATAGTCACGATGATCCTGTCATTTTTTGCAACCACATTTTTTCTATATACTTACATAAGGTATTACTTACCTTCCTTCTCCTCGAGCTGCTTCTTGGCAAGGCCGAGCTCGTTCTCAGACTGCTCGAGGCCCTGCTTCAACTTGTCGACCTCCGCAGTAAGTGCGGCAGAGGTCAGCAGCGCAGCCTGCATACCCATATCAGCATACTTTGTTGGACTCCTGCGGATATTCTTAGATCCTTAATTCGGCTTTTTCTTTGTAAACACCGAACTGAGCATCAGGGGCTACTGTCTATGCGGTAATATTTTTATATTTTAAATACATACCTCAAAGCCTGTTAGAAGGCTGGCACAGGCTTCAGTCAGTCCGCTTTTGGCGGACTGAACCTTCTGGATCACCGCACTCATTACAGTACGGTGCTCCTCGTCGATGGAGGCGCCGTTAAGCACCTCCAGCAAATTATCCGGTGCCTCTGGTTGGACGGAGGTCACCGGCGCGGTAGGCTTGCCCTTCTTAGGGGGCGGCCGCCTGCCGGAGTGCGGAACCACGGAAGGCTCCGGTGCGGTGTTCGGCCCTGGGCCGGACTTGGAGCCCTTAGGAGCCTTGCTCCCTTTGTGCCCGCGGTCCGGAAGGTCGCCTTGCGGCGCCTCTAGGAACACCTCCCCTCGGCTTGGAACCCTTTGGGATAGCACCTCGGCGTTGTCCGTAGGGCGGGGGGAGGAAGTGGTAGGAAGTGAAAAGCTATTCACATCCGACGAACCCAAGGAGCCGCTCGACGATATGTCGACTTGGGCTCGGGGCGGACTGCATGATTATATTCGGCGTTCGGAAAAGCTATGGAATAAAAGAATGCTACGAGTCACTATGGTGTCCGAATACTTACGACTTCGCCAGGGGCTTGGCCCTGGGCGGCCACTCCTCCTCGCTGTCAGCAGCGTTGGTGGAGTAGTCCGGAGGAAGGGTCCTTCCCTTCTTGGACCCTCCGGCCTCCCCAGTTGGGGCGGCCTTCCTTTTCTTTTCTCCCCCTGCTAGAGGGGGAGAAGCCTCTTTTTCCTCCTCCTCGTCTTCATGGGAGGAGTGCGCCTCAGAGTCATCAGACGACGAGTCCGACACCACCGAGCGCCGAGAACTCTTTCGGGTTCCGGTGGCCTTCTTCTTGGCCTTCTTCTCCGGCACCACGTAAGGTGCCGGAACCAGCAGCACCGCCAAGCGGGCGTCTGCTGGGCCTTTGGGCAAAGGAGCCGGACAGGCGATCTAATCGGCCGTCTCCACCCATTCCTGTCAAAGGTACGGGAGCTTAGATCCCGCATAGAATTAAACCACAAAGAATGAATACCCTATAAGAGGTAAAACAGCTTACCGCGCCGGCTGGGAGCTTCGCGTAGAATCCGCGATCCTCGTTAACGGGTGGGGGGGGGAGCTCGGCGCCCTTGAATAGCACCTTCCAGGCATCCTCGTGTGTTGTGTCGAAGAGCCTGGTCAGAGTTTGGTGATGGGCCAGGTCGTACTCCCACAAGTTGAACGCCCGTTGTTGACACGAGAGGATCCGGCGGACGAGCATGACCTGGACCACGTTGACGAGTTTGATCTTCTTGCTCACCATGTTTTGGATACATGTTTGGAATCCGGTCAGCTCTCCTGAACTACCCCAGGACAGGCCCTTCTCTTGCTAGGAGGTGAGCCGCATGGGGATGCCGGATCGGAACTCGGGGGTCGCTGCCCATTTAGGGTCACGCGGCTCGGTGATGTAGAACCACCCCGATTGCCACCCCTTTATGGTCTCCACGAAGGAGCCCTTGAGCCATGTAACATTAGGAATCTTACCCACCATGGTGCCTCCGCACTCTGCCTGGCGGCCGCTCACTACCTTCGGCTTGACGTTGAAGGTCTTCAGCCATAAGCCGAAGTGGGGCTTGATGCGGAGGAAGGCCTCGCACACGACAATAAACGCCGAGATGTTGAGGATGAAATTCGGGGCCAAATCATGGAAATCCAAGCCGTAGTAGAACATGAGCCCCCGGACGAATGAGTGGAGAGGGAATCCCAGTCCGCGGAGGAAATGGGTAAGGAACACTACCCTCTCATGGGGCCTGGGGGTGGGGATGAGCTGCCCTTCATCTGGGAGCCGGTGTGCGATGTCGTCGGGCAGGTATCTGGCTCTCCTCAGTTTCTTGATGTGTCCCTCCGTGACGGAGGAAACCATCCACCTGCCTCCCTCTCCGGACATGGATGGAAAAGGTCGAGGAGGAAAATGCGGACTTGGGCCCTGGAGCTCGAGTGTGTGAAAATGGATGAGCAAAGGAGGAAGAAGGCGTGGATGAAAAAGGTGAATCCTTATCCCCTTATATGGGCGGACGAAACTATGCGTCCCCACCAGCCTGATAAGACTCGGTTATATCCCAAGCGCCATAATAAATGGCGCGGTTGGGATACCCATGCCCGTATTGATGAGAATCCCGTAATAAGGGGACACGATCTCTGCTTCGACAAGACGTGCCAAGGAAACCGCCTCGCGAAACGCGCTGAGGTGGAACAGTAAAAAATGATTAGAATAAGGGCTTGGCTGTGGTGTGATGTCACGCTACAGAATACGTCAGCAGATTAGATTTGTGAAAATATTACTCTCTCTACGGTGGTATGTGGAACTTGTTTTGCAGAGCCGGACACGATCCTCGTGTTCAAAATCTTCTATGAAGTATTCGGAGGAGGAACCCGCCTTGCAATGCCGAAGACAATCTGCGTGCCGGACTCATCATCATTGAAGCCTGGTTCAGGGGCTACTGAGGGAGTCCTGGATTAGGGGGTATCTGGATAGACGTACTATAACCTTTGGCCGGACTGTTAGACTATGAAGATACAAGATTCAAGACTTCGTCCCGTGTCCGGATGGGACTCTCCTTGGCGTGGAAGGAAAGCTTGGCAATACGGATATGTAGATGTCCCCCCATTGTAACCGACTCTGTGTAACCCTAGCCCCCTCCGGTGTTTATATAAACCGGAGGGTTTAGTCCATAGGACACAATCACAACAATCATACCATAGGCTAGCTTCTAGGGTTTAGCCTCTCTGATCTTGTGGTAGATCTACTCTTGTACTACCCATATCATCAATATTAATCAACCAGGAGTAGGGTTTTACCTCCATCGAGAGGGCCCGAACCTGGGTAAAACATCGTGTCCCTTGTCTCCTGTTACCATCTGCCTAGATGCACAGTTCGAGACCCCCTACCCGAGATCCGCCGGTTTTCACACCGACACGCTCCCTTACCAGTAGCGCTTCCTGCTAAAAAGTGTTGCAGATATTAGCAGCAACGCTCTGCACTAAAGCGTGCTACTGCTAGCCATGTATAGCATTAGCGTGGGACGACAGGCACTACTGCTACACGTTAGCTGTAGCGCCTTATCAGTAGCGCATCGTCCCGCGCTACTGATAGGCAAAATACCCGCACTACTGCTAGGGTTTTCCCTAGTAGTGTAAGGAAGGCGCCTTTGTTTCTCAAACAAAGTACACCAAGGACTTATTCAAGAAATTCAACATGCAAGAAAGCAAAGGTATGAAAAAACCCATGCCTACTAGTGGACATGTTGACTTGACCAAGGATGGCAAATCGGTTGACCAAAAGGTTTACCGATCTATGATTGATTCATTGTTATATCTATGTGCCTCCCATCCCGATATTATTCTAAATGTGTGCATGTGCGCACGATATCAAGCGGCCCCCATAGAATGTCATCTTAAGGGTGTGAAAAGGATAGTGAGATACTTAATACATACACCAAATTTTGGCATTTGGTATCCTAAGAGGTCTTCTTTTGATCTTGTTGGCTACTCCAACTCGGACTATGTCGATGACAAGTTTGATAGAAAGTCCACTTCGGGTACTTGTCAATTTCTTGGTAGATCTCTTGTGTCTTGGTATCCTTATCCATCGCCGAAGCGGAATACATTGCCGCCGGTTCATGTTGTGCTCAATTACTTTGGATGACCGAAACTCTTAAGGATTATGGGATCTATGTGAAACATGTTCCATTGCTTTGTGACAATGAGAGTGCTATTAAGATTGCTCATAATCCCGTGCAACATTCTCGAACTAAGCATATTGAAGGTCGTCATCATTTCATTTGAGATCATGTTGCTAAAGGGGATATTGATCTTAAGCATGTTCGTACCGATAAACAATTGGCGGATATATTCACCAAACCGCTCGATGAGAAAGTATTTTGCCGTTTGAGAGGTGAATTGAACATCATTGATGCTTCAAACTTGGAGTAGAAACTCCATTTGGATACATGCATGGCATGAGTCTATTACTTATCCTTGACTCTTCTCTTATGATGATGACCATATGTCTTGGATATATTTGTACCCTTGCATTCGATCTAACCCTTGTAGGTACTTGGATGGATCTAAATATATGAGATTGCAACCCACAAACATCTTGAGCAATCTCTACATCACCAAGTCTCTACACCATGGTGGTTGAAGACAAGGAAGCATGAAACCTTTCAGCATATCCTTTTAACAAATTCTATATCAAATTTCATTTGGTATCAAATTTCATGATTGTCATGTTGGATACACAAGTGCTCTTCCTTGCAAGACTAACCCATGTAGGTAGATGAACACAAACTACAAGTGGTGCTCCCAACCATTGATACACTACATCAACCCTGAGCACTCCACACAAGTTCAACTACATGATCAAGTTCAACACCACCACCCAAGGTATGTTATTCCATCTTAGAGAAGCTTTAATCCAAGTCATGGGTCAAAGCAGCTCAACAAGATGCGAAAACATCAAAAGCTTAAACAAAAAATGGTAACCCCATTTTGAGCTTAAATGATGAGTATGACTTATGATCAAGTGTTCTCACTTGACTCCTCAGTCAATATACTCTAGATGAAGTTCTCTAGTGTTTCTGAGTTTTTCCATTTGTCCTTTGCATATTTGTTCCCCTTCCTTTATTAAAAAAACTTCATCTAGATTTTCTTTTCTCTGTTTTGTTCTGCATTCCCTGCATCTAATTCATTGCAAATCCTTCTGTTAATTCCTTGCAAATCTTTGTGAGATCTTATGTGCCTAAGTGAGCTGAGCTAAAAATTGCCCTTTCTCTGTGTTGAACTCGGTCACACCGGTATGTCACTCTTGGACAAACCGAACTATTTCAGTGCAACCAGAAAATACAACTCGGTGTCACCGATTTCACTTCAGAGAAGACAATTGTCACTTGTTCCTGCACTTTTGTTCTAGCTCCACTCGATGATTCTTGTCCTCTACCAGCATCACAATCTATATGCTGCTTTCCTCTGTGACTCAAGGACCAAACCTATTTTGACTCACAATCTAGAGGATCCCTTCTTGAAAATTGATGTCAAAGGGGGGGAGAGAGATCACATTAAAGCTTAATCACTTCAAAAGGGGGAGAGAGTACTTCAACAAGGGGAGAGAGGTAATCACATCAAAGGCCACAGATGCTTGGTATTCTAGAGGAGAGAAGTCACATGTCTTTGAGAGGGCAAAGACATGTTTGTTTCTGTGATCTGATCTGTTTTACTATGATTTTGTTTCCCTATTTTCTCCCATTATCCAATATAAGATTCAGGGGGAGAAAGACTGGTAGGGAAGGAAATCTTCAAATTCATTGCATATCTTTTACCTTTGGGGACATGTCTATATCCAATAGAGTACCTAGTACTCACTCTCTACATGTCATCCCAGTCTTGGTACTCTTGTGGTTCTTTTGCTTGCTCTATCTAGGAGTTGTATCTGTGTTATCTAACCTTGTTTACTCAGGTTCATCTCTTCCTAAGCCAGCTCAAGACCACAAGGTAAGTATATGCATCACACTCATGTGCATGAAGATCTCTCGCTGATGTACATATTGTTTGCAAAAAGGATTCATGAACATGAAGTTACAACTTCATATATTCATATCATTTGCTCTGATGCATATAACCAAGATACATGTAACACATTGCTTGCTCTGTCATGTCTATGCATTCACATGCTCTTACATTCCTTATTTACATGACTGCATACATGTAGGGGGAGCCTATGTATGTTACATGTCTTTCCAAAGCTTTACTTGCTATTCTCTATACATTCATCTAAAGCTTTGATGCATGTTGTCATCAATAACAAAAAGGGGGAGATTGAAAGCACAAGTGCTCCCTGGGTGGTTTTGATAATTAATGTCAACATGTCTCTTGTTGTGCTAATGTTTTCATCTAGAATATTTCAGGCAAGTTCAACAGATGGAGTGGCGTGGACAAGAGGATGTGGAACCCCTTCAAGATGCTAAGGACTAAGGATTGGCTCAAGCTCAAAAGCTCAAGACACTACATTTTACTTTTAGTGATCCGAGATCACATTGAGTCCATAGGAAAAGCCAATACTATTAAAAGGGGATGAGGTGTTGCTCAATGGCTTGCTTGCTGAAAGTGCTTAGTGATATGCTCCAAAGCCCTCAACCACTTTTTCATATCCACATATGTCCCAAGCCAAAAGTCAAACTCGGCCCCACCGATTTGATCTATCTGGCGCCACCGAGTTCACTTGACATAGCCGCTGCCAGAAACCCTAGTCAATTCGGTCTCACCGATGGGATCCCGGTCTCACCGAGATGGGCTTGCAAACTCTCTGGTTCCTATTGCAATCAATTCGGTCTTACCAAGTTTTGTAACCGGTCTCACCGAGTTTGCTTGACCAACTCTCTGGTTAGCTCATTACCAAAATCGGTGCCATCGAGTATGTGTAATCAGTCAAACCGAGATGAGGTTTTACCCTAACCCTAGACCATCGGTCCCACCGAGTTGAGCATATCGGTCCCACCGAAACGCCTAACGGTCACATTATGAACTAAATCGGTCCAACCGAGTTTTCTGATTTGGTCCCACCAAGTTTGGTAAATTGTGTGTAACAGTTAGATTTTGTGTGGAGGCTATATATACCCCTGCACACTCTCTTCATTCATGAGGAGAGCCATCAGAACATGCCAACACTTCCAGCATACATTTTCCGAGAGAGAACCACCTACTCATGTGTTGAGGTCAAGATATTCCATTCCAACCACATAAATCTTGATCTCTAGCCTTCTCCAACTTGATTTCCACTCAAATCATCTTTCCACCAAATCCAAATCTGTGAGAGAGAGTTGAGTGTTGGGGAGACTATCATTTGAAGCACAAGAGCAAGGAGTTCATCATCAACACACCATCTATTACCTTTTGGAGAGTGGTGTCTCCTAGATTGGTTAGGTGTCACTTGGGAGCCTCCGTCAAGATTGTGGAGTTGAACCAAAGAGTTTGTACAGGCAAGGAGATCGCCTACTTCGTGAAGATCTACCCTAGTGAGGAAAGTCATTCGTGGGAAATGGCCATGGTGGGATAGACAAGGTTGCTTCTTCGTTTGTATGGTAGCACTGGCAGTACCAGACCAGCGATGGCTCCCTGCGTACGTGTCGGACTCTCCCAACTAGGAGGTCTTGTTCGCGCAAGTGTAGGAGAAGGAGCGTCGCCGCGGCGTGTAGCTCAACCCCTCCATCCCACCGCTGCCCCTGGAAGTCAACCCGGAGGAGGAGGCCGCCTACCAGGCCATGCTAGAGACGGCGACACAGCACGCTCTTGAGGAGAGCAGGCGCCACGAGGACGCGCACTGGGAGGGCCTGGAGGAGGCCCTCGCGCTGTTAGCGGCTAGCGCCTACGTCATCCCCCGCCATCGTCGGTGGCGCTCCGCGAGCCCAAGGTCGAGCCATCGCGCACGGAGCCCGAGATGGAGCAGTACCAGTCAACCAGCCAGTTTCGCAAGTGGATTCGCGCGCCACCCCGTGTGGCTCGGCGCGATTCCAGAGAAAGAGACGGTGTACCTCCAAAATGGAGGGTGCGCGCGCTAGCCGTGGACCGCGCCGAGGCTGGCCCGACGTCGGAGTTGATCGGCCTCACCAGCCCATGGGACGACGACGCTGCCTTCGTTGACTGGCTTGTGTATGTGGAGGTCGGCGAGATGGCCTTGGCCCCATGCTTGTGCTCCACGCGTTCGTGCACGTGTGTGCTGCACATTTTAAGAGAAAAGACATACATCTGACTTTATAAATAAATGTGTAATCGTCATATAAGATTAGGCATGCAGGCCAACACTGAGAAAGCCAAGTGAAAAGAGGCGCGCTCGCTAACAACCTAAAGCTAACTTAATCGAGATGCCACGAGGGGTGGGGTGGGGTGGGGAGTTAGGCCCGACCAGCATCACCTTGCTGGGTAAGCATGCACGCAGATGCCCGGGCCTTGGAGATAGCACATCCGCTGTGTCCCGATCACCCTCTTTAGTAAATGATCTTCAATTCTGTAGGAAGATAGACATTTTAAGCAAGCAATCAGCTGGTCTGATAGAAAATGTATGCTCGATCGTAATTTTTTTTCTAATGGTCCACAGAGACTGGCATAACGCCGAGAAGCCAATCCACAACCGCTTGGTCTGGCCCTGCAAGCCAGATGATATTGACCTTACCTCAGCGAAAGTGTTGGGGTTCCAGGAAACACCCAACCTAGAACGAATACAGACCAAAACATTGGGGGGTTGGGTATTCTTAACACTTTTGTGATGAACAAGAGTCTGATCATCAAATGGTAGTGGAAGATTCTCACTATGGGGAATGATACTCTCTGGTATAGTTTGCTTAAAGCTAAATACTTTCCTAACAACCCCTTGTTTGGTTCTTCTTCTAGTGGTTCACAGTTCTGGTGTGACCTGTTGAAACTGTGTGACGAGTTCAGAGCTCACATTAAGTTTTTGGTTGGTAAAGGTAACTCTACTAGGTTTTGACTTGCGGCTGACCAAATACGTAAGCGGAATGGACCGGGGTCTAATCGTTGTGCCCTCTTTTCGGCCCTTGTGGACTCTCATCATATCTTCTTTCGCGTGTGCTGCGTGCTGCACCTCGTCCCTTTGTCTTTTTTCTTAATCTTTATACACCCTCGCGTTGCATCATGTCTGTGACTCGCAATGGCAGTGTGTAATACAACTTGCTTTTGATCTACTCCCTCCTTTTCGATTTATAGGCTTAATATGAAAATCTCTTCTACCAGGTAGATGATGAATGATGGAATTAATTTCGTAGTTTGCAAAAATACTTAATTAGTACTCCCATTTTTGTCTCAAAAAGTTGTGTATACCGATGCATTAATTACACCAAATGCATGCATGACGACTAAATGACCAAGAACTTCTACATGTATTGGTGAGTTTTTTCTACATCCTTACATGCAGTGATTTAATACACCTTAAAATCTGAACATGTGATGATAAGTAGTAGAACTGAGACTTATAAAATGGAAAAACAAACTTTTTGAGATGAGCCCTATAAACCGGAAACGGGGGAGCATTTGGGACTTGCCCCATGCGAAACACCTACCTTGATTGGATGCTGCCATTGATAATTTCGTGCTGCGTGTTGCTGCGTATGGCGGTCGTAACAGCTAGACTTGATAGGTTAATGAGATTGGATGGACTGATACAATCAATTAGAGGGTCTACCTTAGGGTCAGACGACGAAATAAGTTTTTTGCGAAAACTTATTTCATTGTCTGACTCTATTTTTACTAACAGAGGGAAGTATGTTATTTTTACTAAATGAATTCTGGATGTATCGTTTTGTTGTATAATATGTTATGTTGCTTTATCTATAAAATGGGTGGAAGCCTGTTTCGAGAGAGACCCTGTCGGTGTCAAAACCGGCGGATCTCGGGTAGGGGGTCCCGAACTGTGCGTCTAGGCGGATGGTAACAGGAGACATGGGACACGATGTTTTTACCCAGGTTCAGGCCCTCTCGATGGAGGTAAAACCCTACTCCTGCTTGATTGATATTGATGATATGGGTATTACAAGAGTTGATCTACCATGAGATCAGAGAGGCTAAACCCTAGAAGCTAGCCTATGGTATGATTATTGTTGTCGGTCCTACGGACTAAACCCTCCGGTTTATATAGACACCGGAGGGGCTAGGGTTACACAGAGTTGGTTACAAGGAAGGAGATCTACATATCCGTATCGCCAAGCTTGCCTTCCACGCCAAGGAGAGTCCCATCCGGACACGGGACGAAGTCTTCAATCTTGTATCTTCATAGTCTAAGAGTCCGGCCAAAGTCCGGCTGTCCGGATACCACCTAATCTAGGACTCCCTCAGTAGCCCCCGAACCAGGCTTCATTGACATGAGTCTGGCGCGCAGATTGTCTTCGGCATTGCAAGGCGGGTCCTTCTCCAAATTCTGAGTACCTGTTAAATAGAGTCCGGCTTCTTGTAAATGCTGCGCTCCTTGGCTTCCGCGTCCAATAATGGCCACCCTCCACGTGTCAAGCGAATGTGAGGAGCCAGGGTGTTTTAACATTTACCCCCCTAGCTATGCAAATGAACTGTCTATTAAAGAGACGAGGATTCTCAAATCCAAACCACACCATCCTCCCTTAGCGAGCATTCGTCGGAGCGCGCCCAAAAAAATCCACTCCAACATGGCCAGCCAGCACCGCTCCTCCTCTCGTTCCCCCAGTCCTAAGCCCGGAGATTGGGAGAGGTGTTTCGTCCCACACAGCCAATTAGTGAAGCTTCAGACCCAGGGATTTCTCCCCATCGTATATGGTCCCGGTTCGACCCGGGCTCGCCACCTATAATGGCGGGGAGCAAGCGGAGAGCCTTCCCAACCCCTCTAAGGGAGAGTGGGTATGCCTGGTCCCTTATTTGTTAAGGGGACTCGGATTTCCAATCCATCCGTTTCTCCGAGGGCTCCTGGAGTTCTACGGCCTCCAGTTGCATAACCTTACCCCTGCCTCCATACTTCATATCGCTGGCTACGTAGCCCTTTGCGAGCTGTTCTTGGGCTGGGAGGCTCATTTCGCATTATGGAAGAAGTTGTTCTGCCTTGTGCCCCATTCATAGAGGGGGTCAATATATCAGGTGGGCGGAGCCGAAGTATGGCGCATCACCGAGACCGGATACCTATCCGGAACCCCGAAGAAGGCGTCCGAAGACTGGCCTTCAGAGTGGTTTTATATGGAAGACGTCCCTCTTTCGGATCCTATTCAGATCGGCCTTCCCGAGTTTGATAATGCTCCTTTGAAGAAGCGCCTGAGCTGGCGGCCACGGAGCCCCCAGGAGGAAGATGACAGAGACGTTCTTTACCCGATGGGCCGGATAAAGGTATTGGCTCAATCAGGACTGACCATAACCGAGGTTATGGCAATATGCATTATGCGGGGGGTGCAACCGCTTCAATATCGAGGCCACCCCATGTGGGATTTCAACGGGGAAGATGACGCCACCCAGCACGGCCGCAAGGGGCCGGACTCGACCACTGCCCTAGCAAAAATCTTGTCTGGTTTGTACAAGGGAGAGGAAGGGGAATTCCTCCATATCAAGCCACCGAATGGGTTTTCCATGTACAATCCACCGAGCTGGGTAGGTCGCCACTTGTTATGCCCATCCGTTCCATATTCCCATAGTTAAATATTTTACCTTGCAAATTCATTGCAGGAACTGTGTATGGCTGTAAGGGAGATCAACAGCCCACCTCCACAACTAGAGGATCCTGAGCGGTCCCTCGACCCGGCCTTCAAAGAGGATCCGGACATATCCATGGAGTTGATTGACAGGGTATTCTACCAATTAAGAAGCGATGACGGCTTGGTGGCCATTTCGGCCGACTACCCTGGGCTGCTCCCAGCTTCGCAGGTGAATGAGACCAAAGTCCCAACATTCTGAAAAGGATTTGCTTTTATGCACTTCACTCACCGTACACAAACGGTGTTTTATTAGGAAGGCCCTTGGGACGCCGCGTCGAGCCCGCGACGACAGCCAACAAGGGGCCTCGAGGTCGGACAAGCTAAAGAGGAAAGCGGTCCGGACGGAGACGCCGGCGCAGAGGTATGTTGCAACACCTCACTCCATGGTCGTCGTCTTTAAAGACATAATAACGCCCGTGCTCTCTAGAAAGAAGAACACTCGCCGGACTATATCCGAAGAGGTCGCCAATCACGCCTCAACCAGTCGGGCACCAGGGCCGGACATCGAAGCGGAAGCGAATACGAGGCGCACGCCGGATGCTCCTCTGACAGAGGATGCGGATAAAATATCCGCCACAAAATCCGAAGTGGAGAGGGCCATGAACCATAGGCGTCGCCGAGCTGTACTCCGTGATGCTTGTTTTTCCCAAGAGGCATTTGATGCCTTCAACTTAGGAGACGGGTACATCCGTGCTGCTCAAAATGGTCTAGCCAGAGCCACGGACCAGTATGTAAAGGATGTACGGGTAAGAAAATTTGATGACTACATATAGCAGTAGCCCCTGAGACTTGAAACCGTTAGAATAACTGATTTAAGGATCGTATATTATGCAGGTTCTTACAGAGAAGAATACCCAGTTTTCTCATGAGCTTGAAGAGTGAAAGGCCCAGCTACGGACTGCAGCTGCCACAGTGAAGGAGTCCGAGAAGGCCTCCTCTAGTAAACCCTTTTTTTTCTAGAATGATAGGTACCATATAGAGTGCGGCATACATGCAAATCTGACAATAAATATTGCAGATGACGCCGGAGTAAATTCGGATGAGCAACATCTCCTACGCCGGCTAAAGGATGGCGAGCGCGTGCTTACAAAAGTTAGGCAGGAGGAAAATAATCTCCAGGATGCCAACACCCAGCTGAGCGTGGAACTAAAGGATGTTCGTGCCCAGCTGCCGGACTCCGTGAAGGAGAATCAGCGGCTTCAATGCGGCATTTTCAGTAAGTGCTTGAACAAACTTTAATAAGAGTTCGGCGAAGAAGCCGGCTAACAGAGTTATGTCTGTAGGTATGCCGACGGGTTGTCCCGCGGATGAAATGCCCGGGTCTGCGGGTGATCTTCTACCCGAGCTCTCACAACTGCACGAACAAGCTCGGCAGGTGATGCAAGACATTGCCCAGGTCTTATGGCCATCCGTCTCCCTGCCCGAAGGCCTTGGAGAGCTTGCGGAGAAGCTTAAGGGAGCGCGGCAGCACTTTCGATTATGGAAGATATCGGCCTGCCGTCAAGGTGCTAGGGAAGCCTGGGCCATGGTGAAGACGCGGTATACCAAGGCTGGCCCAAACCACATGGCCGAGGTCGGACCTATGGGGCCCGATCGGAAAGAGATCCCCGTTAGCTTAGTGTATGGGCAAGTAGAATTGGCCACAAAGTATTCCCAACACGATTGTAGACTAGACAGCCTGTTGGATGGTATAGAAGAGGAATTTAGTCAGTCGAATTGACTGTGTAATTAAAGTGACATGTATAATGCCTTCTAGCCGGATTGTAGATCATTTGTCATGGCGGACCTTTTCGCTTCAACCTGAGGACCCGATAGTCCGGAGTGTATCCGAATACCCTCTCGGTTATGTAAGAACCGGGGCATGCATGGAAACCAGGTGTAGGGGTCATTAGTGCTTGAACAGACAAGTGCCCAACTAGTTATGTTATATTACATGGTTAGTAAGAAACATCTTCCAGGGAGAATAGTTCCGTTAGGGGTTCCTTTCCCTGGGTACGCATGCCCTAAAGTGCATGCCCGAACTGCGAAAAGAGCCACAGGAAAAAACATATGGGGGCACATATGGAAAATAAATAAAAAATCATCTTTTGTTCACCGCCGAATATTCCCTTAAGAACGCTAGCTTTCGGCTTCACCCAGTCTGAGGTACACATCCGGCTGACCCAGCAGTAACAATCGCAGAGGTGCTCCCCTTATGCCCTAGCCGAATTAACTAGAACGTAGGGCATAAATACAAGAGCCAGGCAACCCAGCTTGGCCAAAACTTAAGTCATATCGATGCATATAATGGCGAAGAAAAGGTACATGCGTAAGGATGACACATGTGCTGGGCATGAAGCCCGGATAAATAAGTAAGCTTCTGTGTAAGAAGCCCCCAGGTATAATGAGCGCGGCTAGCGCGTCAATGGTGTGCAGGCAAGGCACAAGTTAGCCCTTGAAGGCATCGGGAAAAATAAAAGAAGAAGGAGAGAAATAAAGGACAGATAATGTATATGCAAAAAATGGACAAAGGAAGGAGACGAACATAGAGTCCGGCCTTAGGCATAGAATCTTCGGAGCTTGGCTGTGTTCCATGGGTTCGGCTCAAGTCGGTTATCCGACGCATCTCGCAGACAGTACGCCCCGCCGGTCAGAACTTGGTCAATGATGAAGGGAACTTCCCATTTGGGCTCGAGCTTGGTCTTTTTCTTCTCCGGTAGGGGTAGAACGAGTTCGCCAACGTTGTAAGTTTTGGCCCGTACTTTTCTGCTTTGGTATCTTCAAGCTTGTTGTTGATAGAATGCGGAACGGGCTTTTGCCACGTCGCGCTCCTCCTCCAGGGTATCCAGACTGTCCTGTCGATCGAGCTCGGCTTCTCTTTCTTCATACATGCGCACTCGAGGAGAGTCATGAATTATGTCGCAGGGCAGAACCGCCTCTGCGCCGTACACCATAAAGAAGGTGTGTATCCGATGGTGCGATTCGGCGTGGTCCGCAGCCACCAGAGTACGGAGTCGAGCTCCTCTACCCAGTGCATATTAGATTCCTTTAGGGATCGCACTAATCTGGGTTTAATGCCGCTCATGATAAGACCGTTTGCTCGCTCGACTTGACCGTTAGTTTGTGGGTGATAGACAGAAGCATAGTCGAGCTTAATGCCCATGTTTTTGCACCAGAGTTTTACCTCATTGGCAGTGAAGTTCGTGCTGTTGTCAATGATGATGCTGTGGGGGACGCCGTAACGGTGTACAACCCCGGATATGAAGTCTATCACTGGTCCGGATTCAGCCGTTTAAACAGGTTTGGCTTCTATCCATTTGGTGAATTTATCCACCATGACCAGCAAGTATTTTTTCTTGTGGGTTACCCATTTAAGGGGTCCAACCATGTCAAGCCCCCAGACCGCAAAGGGCCAGGTAATGGGGATTGTGTGGAGGGCGGTGGGTGGCATATGGCTTTGGTTTGCAAAAAGCTGGCAACCAACGCATCGTTGGACCATGTCCTGTGCATCTGCCCGGGCCGTCGGCCAGTAAAAACCTGTGCGGAAGGCCTTGCTTACAAGGGCCCGGGCTGCAGCGTGGTGGCCGCCGAGTCCTGCATGAATTTCTGCCAGAAGCTTCCGCCCTTCCTCTTCGGAGATGCACCTTTGAAGGACTCCGGTGGTGCTTTTCTTATAAAGCTCTCCCTCATGGACCCTATAGGCTTTAGATCGCCGCACTATGCAGTGTGCCTCATTTTGGTCCTCGGGGAGTTTCTGCCTAGTTAAGTAGGCCAGGAATGGTTCTGTCCATGGGGCGATGATGGCCATTATTACGTGGGCTGAAGGTGTTATTTTGGTGGCAGAGCCTTCGATTATGTCAGAGTGTTCGGTATCGGGCGTTGTGGCCGGGTCCGGACTATTGTTACCAGTGTGCCCTTCCCATACCACGGATGGCTTAAACAGCCTCTCCAAAAAGATGTTGGGGGACCGCATCATGTTTTGCGCCAATGCGTGCGAGGACGTCTGCCGCCTGATTGTTTTCCCGGGCCACATGGTGAAATTCGAGCCCCTCGAACCGAGCTGACATCTTAAGGACGGCGTTGCGATAGGCCGCCATTTTCAGATCCTTGGCATCAAAGTCTCCATTTATTTGGGATATTGCGAGGTTTGAATCCCCCCGCACCTCCAGGCGTTGGATGCCCATGGATACTGCCATCCGGAGACCATGTAAAAGGGCCTCGTATTCAGCTGCGTTGTTAGAGTCTGTATACATTATATGGAGTACGTATTGAACTGTATCTTCGGTTGGGACGTCAGAACGACGCCAGCCCCCAGACCAGCTAGCATTTTGGAGCCATCGAAGTGCATGATCCAATTGGAGTATGCGTCGTACTCTTTAGGGAGTTCGGCTTCCGTCCATTCGGCGACGAAGTCGGCCAACACTTCCGACTTAATGGCTCTCCGTGGTTTGTACGTTATGTCGAATGGGAGGAGCTCAATGGCCCATTTGGCAATCCAGCCCGTGGCGTCGCGGTTGTTTATAATATCATTAAGTGGCACTTCCGAGGCTACTGTAATTGAACACTCTTGAAAGTAGTGTCGCAGCTTCCGGGATGCCATGAATACTGCGTATGCTATCTTTTGATAATGCGGGTACCGTGACTTGCATGGAGTGAGGACAGTGGATACATAATAGACCGGCTTTTGAAGGGGGAATTTATGTCCGTCCGTTTCTCGTTCGACGACGAGCACTACGCTTACAACTTGATGAGTTGCCGCAATGTACAACAGCATTGGTTCGCCGATGTTTGGCGCGCCAGGATTGGGTTGGTTGCCAGTATGGCTTTTATTTCTTCCAATCTGGCTGTGGCAGCATCCATCCACTCGAAGTGTTTGGTGCGCCGTAGGAGGCGATAAAGGGGTAATGACTTTTCTCCCAGGCGGGAGATAAAGCGGCTTAGAGCCGCCACACATCCGGTTAACTTCTAGATTTGTTTGAGGTCCGTTGGGATATCCAACTGTGACAGAGCTCTGATCTTGGCCGGATTTGCTTCAATTCCTCTGCTGGATACAATGAAGCCCAGGAGCTTTCCGGCTGGTACGCCGAAAACGCATTTTTTCGGATTGAGCTTAATGTCGCATGTTCGGAGGTTATCAAATGTGAGCCTCAAGTCGTCTATTAGAGAGTCGACGTGTTTGGTTTTGACGACCACATCATCTATGTATGCCTCCACTATTTTGCCGATCTGGTTCTCCAGACATGTCTGAATCATGCGCTGATATGTTGCGACGGCGTTTTTTAGCCCAAAAGGCATTGTGTTGAAACAGAAAGGGCCGTAAGGTGTGATGAATGATGTTGCGGCTTGGTTGGGTTCCGCCATCTTAATTTGGTGGTAGCCGGAGTATGCGTCAAGGAAACACAATGAATCGTGTCCTGCGGTAGCATCGATGATTTGATCGATGCGGGGGAGGGGGAAGGGATTCTTTGGGCAAGCCTTGTTGAGGTCTGTGAAATCGACGCACAGGCGCCAGGATTTGTCCTTCTTTGGTACCATCACCAGGTTTGCTAGCCAGTCCGGGTGTTTCATTTCTCGAATGAATCCGGCCTCCAATAACTTGGCTAGTTCCTCTCCCATAGCTTGTCTCTTAGGTTCAGAGAAACGCCGAAGAGCCTGCTTGACCGGCTTGAATCCCTTTAGAATATTGAGGCTGTGCTCGACAAGCCTGCGTGGGATTCCTGGCATATCTGAAGGATGCCAGGCAAAAATGTCCCAGTTCTCACGCAGGAAGTCTCATAGTGCGGCGTCCATGGCGGGGTTTAACTGTGCCCCGATGGTGACTGTTTTTGTAGGGTCCGTTGGATGGACTTGGAATTTGACTATTTCATCCGCTGGTTTAAAGGAGGTGGACTTGGATCTCTTATCAAGTATCACGTCGTCCCTGTCCACCGTGGAGCACAGCGTAGTCAGTTCCTCGGCCGCAAGGGCTTCGGATAATGCCTCGAGGGCCAGTGCGGCTGTCTTGTTTTCTGCGCGGAGTGCTGTGTCCGGATCACTAGCGAGAGTGATGATTCCGTTCGGCCCGGGCATTTTGAGCTTCATGTACCCGTAATGGGGTATGGCTTGGAAGATCGTGAACGCCTCCAGCCCTAAAAGGGCGTGGTATCCGCTACTGAACGGAGCCACTTGGAACGTAATCTCTTCGGACCTATAGTTCTCCGGCATGCCGAACACCACATCTAGTGTGATTTTCCCTGCACAATGCACTTCCTAACTGGGGATTATTCCTCTAAAGGTTGTGCTGCTTCGCTCAATGCGGTTCTAGTCTATTTCCATTTTTTGAAGGGTTTCCTCATAGATGAGGTTTAATCCGCTGCCGCCATCCATGAGCACCTTGGTGAGTCGAAAGCCGTCCACAATTGGACTGAGGACCAATGCGGCTGGTGCTCGGGTTGTTCAGAATTTAGGTTCGTCACTGGCATAGAAAGTAATAGACGTGTCACTCTATGGATTTATTGTTGCCACATGGTAGATTTCGGCAAGGCTGCGAAGTGTTCGCTTTCGCCTATTATTTGATGCGAAGGTCTCAAAGACTATTAATACCGTATTGGTATCCCTGGGATGGTGCTCTATGGCATCTGTGATGAGAAGATCCTCACCACTTTTGGCCACCTCCCAGTGTATCCAGCATGCTCTAAGGCTGTGTATTGGTATGATATCCGCTGTACTATGGATTTTTCAGGGTCCGTTGAGCCATCCCTCCAATACGGTTCCATGCCCTGTAGAGGGTTTTTGCTTTTTTGGGATTAACTCGGGTGTCCTATGATAGTGCACCCTTTTGCTGCGGACTGGGTGTGTGTTCGGGGCCGGATTATCCCAAAATTTTGTTTCGGTTTTCCAGGCACTTTCCATAGCATAGTACTTTCGTACTATGGATGTCAAGTCAGTGAAGCGTGATATCTCACGGCGACTTATGGCATTAAGGATTCCCTTCTCCATGCAATTATTGCAGAAAAATAAGATTTTGTCTTCCTCGCGACAGTCCTTAACCTTGTTCATCACAAGGAGGAATCTGGCCCAATAATGATGTACTGTTTCCTGGGGCTCTTGCTTGATGTGGGAAAGATCGCTTATGTTTGGGTGGGTGGGTGGAATTGAGTCCGAACCCTTACCCGATCTGAGATCCAGGGGCCGAGGAGTTTCCAATCTTGGAAGTTCGGGTTCCGGGATGTTGCCCGATAATCCTGGCCCGCTGCCTGACTCTAGGTTCAGGGCTTGGGTGTTGTCCTCTCGCAAACGGGTATCTGGCTCGGAGAGCTCAGGAATCCGGACATAGTTAGTCCTCAAGATAGAGGAAAGGTCGCCGCATTGTTCCTCCACCACCGCAATGTGATGGGTGACCGGTGGAGAGTTAATCTCCCATTGATCGGGTTCAAGCCCAATCCGGTCATAGTCCGTAGTGACTCCCAAGGTGGCGATGCGATCCAAGAGCTAGTTTAGGGAAGAGAGCTCCATTGGATCCATCTGTCGGCAAGTTCCAAGTTGACGTGGAGGCTGTTTTCAATGACCCGGCGCAGCAGCCGAGCAGGCGGTCATGATGAAACCACCAAGACGGAGAGTTTGGTCGATAGCCAAAGTTCCCCCGGCGGTAATGCCGTCTTTAAAGACGAGACGAGACATCCTTCCTTGCAGTGACGGCACAGTGGAACTCTCAATGAAAGCACCAATGTCGGTGTCAAAACCGGCGGATCTCGGGTAGGGGGTCCCGAACTATGCGTCTAGGCGGATGGTAACAGGAGACATGGGACACGATGTTTTTACCCATGTTCAGGCCCTCTCGATGGAGGTAAAACCCTACTCCTGCTTGATTGATATTGATGATATGGGTATTACAAGAGTTGATCTACCACGAGATCAGAGAGGCTAAACCCTAGAAGCTAGCCTATGGTGTGATTGTTGTTGTCGGTCCTACGGACTAAACCCTCCGGCTTATATAGACACCGGAGGGGGCTAGGGTTACACAGAGTCGGTTACAAGGAAGGAGATCTACATATCCGTATCGCCAAGCTTGCCTTCCACGCCAAGGAGAGTCCCATCCAGACACGAGACGAAGTCTTTAATCTTGTATATTCATAGTCCAAGAGTCCGGCCAAAGAATATAGTCCGGCTGTCCGGATACCCCCTAGTCCAGGACTCCCTCAGACCCCATTCGGGCCCTCCAATTGGCGAGTAACATACAAATGAAGCTGTCGTACGTCGATGCACCTTTTACCAGCCACGGTCGAGGCGCCCGCCGCCTGATACGCTAGAGTGAATGGCTCTATTACGGTTTTCGATGTAACATCAGACTATTAGACGTCTTAAAATCATGACACATCTTTTTCCTAGGCGTTCTTGTTGTTCGTAGAGGCTAAACCCTAGAAGCTAGCCTATGGTATGATTGTTGTTGTCCTACGAACTAAACCCTCCGGTTTATATAGACACCGGAGGGGGCTAGGGTTACACAGAGTCGGTTACAAGGGAGGAGATCTACATATCCATATTGCCAAGCTTGCCTTCCATGCCAAGGAGAGTCCCATCCGGACACGGGACGAAGTCTTCAATCTTGTATCTTCATAGTCCAACAGTCCGATTAAAGTATATAGTTCGGCCGTCCGAGGACCCCCTAATCCAGGACTCCCTCAGTAGCCCCTGAACTAGGCTTCAATGACGATGAGTCCGGCGCGCAGATTGTCTTCGGCATTGCAAGGTGGGTTCTTCATCCGAATACTCCATAGAAGATTTTGAACACATGGATAGTGTCCGGCTCTGCAAAACAAATTCCACATACTACCGTAGAGAGAATAATATTTCCACAAATCTAATCTGCTGACATGTTCGGCCGCATGACATCATACCATGGCCCGGTCATTATTCGAACCGTTTTTCTCAACCAGCTACTACACATATTGCGAGGCGGTTTTCTTGGCACGTCTTGTTGAAGCAGAGATCGTGTCCCCTTATCACGGGATTCTCATTAATACGGGTGTGGGTAACCCAACCGCGCCATTGATGACGGCGCTTGGGGAATAAGCGAGTTTTACTAGGCAGGTGGGGAGGCGCATAGTTTCTTCTGCCCTTATAAAGGGATAAGGATTCCTCTTTTTACCCACGCCTTCTTCCTCCTTGCTCATCCATTCTTGCGCACTCGAGCTCCAACACCCAAGTTCATGTTTTTCTTCTCAAATCACTCCAAGCATGTCCGGAGCGGGAGGCAAGTGGATGGTCTCCTCCGTCATGGAGGAGAACATCACAAAGCTATGGGGAGCCGGATATCTGGCCGCGGACATCGCACACCGGCTGCCAGATGCGGGGCAGATCATCCCTACTCGAGAACCCCATGAGAGTGTGGTTTTTCTTACCCACTTCGTCCGCGGACTGGGATTTCCCCTCCACCCCTTTGTCCACGGGCTCATGTTCTATTACGAGCTGGATTTTCACGATCTGGCCCCCAATTTCATCCTCAACATCTCGGCGTTTATCGTCATGTGCGAGGCCTTCCTCCGCATCAAGCCCCACTTTGGCCAGTGGCTGAAGACCTTCAATGTTAAACTGAAGGTGGTGGTCGGCCAGCAAGCGGAGTGCGGAGGCGCCATGGTGGGCAAAATGCGTAACGTCACCTGGCTCGAAGGCTCCTATGTGGTGACCATAAAGGGGTGGCAATTGGGGTGGTTCTACATCACCGAGCCGCGCGACACCAACTGGGTGGCGGCCCCTGAATTCCGGTCCGGAATCCCCACGCGGCTCATCTCCTGGAAAGAGAAGGGCTTGTCCTGGGGTTCATCGGTGGAGCTGACCGGACTCCAGAAATGTATCAGAAACATGATGAGCAAGAAAATCAAGCTCGTCAATGTGGTCCAGGTCATGCTCTTCCGTCGGATCCTCCCATGTCAACGATGGGCATTCAATTTGTGGGAGTTCGACCCGGCCGAGCACCAGACGCTGCGAGAGCTCTTCGACATGACGCACAAGGACGTCTGGAAGGTGCTTTCCAAGGGAGCCGAGGTACCTCCTCCCCTTATCGAGGACCACGGTGTCGTGGTATTCTCACGGGGGGGTGCAAGACGACATATGCCACAAGGTGGCTTCGTGTGAGGGCAAGACTGCTGCCGGAATATCCAGGGACGGGTATGCGAGTATCACGCGCTAGTTTACCCAGGTTCGGGGCTCTCTGGAGAGATAACACCCCTACTCCTGCATGTCTGAGTATATGTGGTATATCTGGTACAGAGTGCTCCTGGAGCTGTATCTGAGGTTAGTGCCATAGGCATCTGGCCTCGTATATGCATGTGGCATGGTGGCCGTTGCTCTTGGCCGAATGGGTGTGCTTGGGCATGCTTGCCCGTAGGAGTGGATGGATGGATTGCTAGCTAGCTCTCTTGCTAGCTAGCTAACTTGTGTGTGTGCGTGAGTGTGTGAGTCCATCCTCTGATGGACGGATGGATCTAACTATATATAGTGTGTAGTGGGCATCGGACATGGCGTTGGTTGTAAGCTACCTTGGGTAGCTTACAAGCCAAGCCATGCATGGGGCATGGTGCATGTCATTCTTGTCCCTTGGGGTACTTTATAAATCAGTACCCAGGGGACACGATACACTGTAGATGACGTTGCGGTATGGTCGTCCCGTTGGTGTCTCGTCAGGCTGCAGTTGACTTTGGGCAGTCGGCCTGGCGGAGGAGTCGGCAGCCAGTAGTCGGCCTGGTGGAGTAGTCGGCGGCCAGCAGTCGGCCTGGTGGAATAGTCGGCGGCCAGCAGTAGGCCTGGTGGAGGAGTCTGCAGCGAGCAGTCGGCCTGGTGGAGGAGTCGGCAGCCAGCAGTTGGCCTGGTGGAGCAGTCGGCAGCTAGCAGTCGGCCTGGTGGAGCAATTGGCAGCGAGCAGTCGGCCTGGTGGAGCAGTCAGCAGCCAGCAGTCGACAGCCAGCACTCGGCCTGGTGGAGCAGTCAGCAGCCAGCAGTCAGCCGCTGGCCAGGTAGTTGGACTGAGGGGCTTTGCTAGCCCCGATGTCTTGATTTATTGACTTCCCTTCTTCGGGGTATCCGTGTCCAATTACTCCGACAGTAGCCCCCAAGCCTCCGGGCAACTTGGCAAAGTTGGGCGGAGGTTTTTTGGCAAGTGTTCATGGAAATGATCATGAAAAAGACAAAGTTAGTCCACACAGATATATCAAATGTTTGCTTTAAGCATTGCAAGTTTAATGCAGAGGGTGCCGACTCGGTTTCGTTCGATCCCCCTTAATCTTTTTCGTGTTCCCTCCGCTTTTTGGCTTGTGCTCTTGCTTGCCGGATAGTCGCGCTGCGGTCTATGGCTGAGAGTGGGCTGCGAAGTGGAGTGTACAATACTCAGAGTCTAGGAGCAGATTCAACCGAGTAGATACTTGTAAAGGAAACGACCGGGTCGCCCGAACCGTTTATCTTCCCGGACGTTTTTCGCGTGGGTGGCCTCCAGCGTTCACTCTTGCTAGTCGGACAGCCGCTCTGCGATCTGTGACTAAGAGTGGGCCTTTGGTACCGCGCACGGTACTAAGCCGTCTGCGGGAACTAACGTCTCAGGCCAAGCGGCCAGCCCCCGAGCCAACTCTGGCTGGCGCCGGGGCGAACAGTGATGCAACTGTAATAAAATGCGGAGACAGCCCCCGAGCATCGCTCGGGGTTATCCGTGATTGTGTGGTGCAAAAAATATGCGGGTGAGGAGCTCACATTCGTTTTCGTGTTGCCGAGGTGGAGTTTGCCAAAGATAGGCGGCGCGGCTCGGCGCTCGCAGAGCGTGCCGGCGCTCACACTGTGTGTAGCATTCGAGCCTTTGGGTGCTCGAAGGGGGTCGGGCTCGACCGGCCAGGCGGCAATGCATCTTGCAGTGCCTATCTTCTTCTTTTTCTCTTCTGCCGGCTGCTCGGAGCCGGACAAAACTCTTCTCTTATTTGCAATCTTCCGTGGGGGCGCGCCAGCGCACCCACTGGGTGTAGCCCCCGAGATTCGGGCCGACTGCTGAGCAGTCGGGCCGGATCTTCCGGCAACTACTTTGTCTTCTTTGCAGGGGCGCGTCAGCGCACCCGCTGGGTGTAGCCCCCGAGATCTGGGGCGACTGCTGAGCAGTCAGGCCGGATCTCCCGGCAACTACTCTATCTTCTTTCTTGCGGGGGCGCGTCAGCGCACCCGCTGGGTGTAGACCCCGAGATCTGGGCCGACTGTTGAGCTATCGGGCTGGATCTCCCGGCAACTACTTTGTTTTCTTCTTCGCGGGGGCGCGTCAGCGCAACCGCTGGGTGTAGCCCCCGAGATCTGGGCCAACTATTGAGCTGTCGAGCCGGATCTCCCGACAACTACTTTGTTTTCTTCTTCGCGGGGGCGCGTCAGCGCACCCGCTGGGTGTAGCCCCCGAGATCTGGGCCGACTGTTGAGCTGTCGGGCCGGATCTCCTGGAAACTACTTTGTCTTCTTCTTCGCGGGGGCGCGTCAGCGCACCCGCTGGGTGTAGCCCCCAAGATTCAAGCCTAGGCTCGATCGGCCAGGCGTCGAGGCGAACAGGCAGCAGTGCCGGCGCTCTTGCCCGCCAGATGTTGAAGCAGGCAAGCAGGCCGGGTCGCGTCTAGCCGTCCGAGTGGTGAAGCAGGCGGACGGACAGACGAACGTTTTCTCTTTTCTTCTCTTTGTCCTAGCAGACCTCTCTTTTTTTTCAGTCAGCAGGCTAGACACCCGGCCTGACTTTTCTCCAGCCGACTAGCGGGCAGTCGGCCTCTTCTTCTCTTTTTGTCCGGCTCCATGCAGGGAGTCGGACCCTTCTTTTTTCTTTTGCTTCTTGGGCAGCCGGCTTACCTCTTTTTCTTTCTTCTAGCACCCGGTATCTCTTTTCTTCCAGCCGGACGCGGCGTTCTCTTTTTTCAGTCGGCCGTAGCAGCCGGACTCTTCTTCTTTCCCTCCAGCCGGGTCTTTCTTCTTTCTTTCTTGTTCTCAGCCACTGGCTTAACTTTTCTTCTCTCTATTCTTTTTGTCTTTTTCTGCATGAGCAGCAGGAAGGAGCATGACGCAGTGGAAACCAACGGCCGGGTCGCAGCAGAAGCCGGCGCCGGGTTGCGAGGAAGCCGGAAGGCCGGGTCACGGGGAAGCCGGTGCGAGCGAAGTCGGCGGGCCGGGTCACGGGGAATCCGGGCGCGGGAGTCGGTGACCAGGTCGGAGCAGGCCAGGTGTGGGAGTCGGCCAGCTGGGCGCAGCGACCCGGCGGGAAGGCCGGACGCGGCGCAGGCCGAGCCGGCACGGGGCCGGGTTGCGGGGAAGCCTGCAGGCGCCGAGTTGGCGCGCAGGACGGGGCGAGGCCGGCGCAGGTGATCCAAAGCTGGCACGTGGAGGCCGGCGCGGGAGCCAGCAAGCCGGGTTGTGGGAAGCCGGCGCGGGCAGAGCCGGACGGACAGGCGCGTCCTGGCACGGGCCGAGGAGACTCGGCAAGGGCGGAGCTGGCGGCCGACACTGGAGGCCGGCGCAGCACTGTTGCAGGGTAGACGGCGGAGGCGGCGAGCAGGCAAGAGCCGGCCTGGGCCAGCGGGAGGTGGCGAGATGGCGACCTGGCCAGGCGGCCAGGCGGGTGAGGAGGCGGCCCCGGCGCTGGGGCAGCCGGCAGGGCATGGCGGAGCTGGCCGTGGATGGCCGGCCTGGCGCGGCTGCGGCCGGTTGGACCCGGCAAATGCGCACCACACGGAGCAGGGCAGAGACGGACTCGGCGGGGAGGCCGGCCTGCGGCCGAGGCAAAGGCTGGACGCGCAGGAGTGGCCGTGATGCAGGCGCGAGCCGGCGGATGCCAAGCCAGCGAGCAGGTCGCGGGACGGAGGTGCGAGCCGGCCGCAGAGACGCATGGGCGATGTGGTGTAGGCATGGGCGCACATGCATACGAGCGAGATAGAACGCACGTAGTGCCAGCTGGCTTGAAAAATCCATCGAGCTGCTTGGTTGTGTGCTTGCTTGCTAGCTTTGGTTAGTGTATGGGGATAATCTGGCTTGTATCTGGGAATCGTCTGACCGATATACATGTGTTGTACGACTCGCATCTGAGAAGTGTTTGGGTAGTGCATGGCCGTGGTTTGACCATTGTTGACTTGCATCTAGCTAGCTTGCATAGATGGAATATGGAGGAGCGAACGTGCGTTCCGGCCGGAACAAGGCGCAGCGCCGAGGGGGGCATACGCGAGCGGCGCGTGGATGAACGCGGCCGACCGAAGCAAGGCCCGGCGCGGCACGCGTGCGGACGGACGGCCAGCGTTGCGGTGGTGATGACGAAGGCGGCGAGGCCGACGACGAGGACGCGTCGTCCCGCGCGCCCGCTCCGGTGGCGGGTCGAAGTTGAGCCCCCGAGCGCTACCGGAGAGACGGCGCGACGCCGCGGCGGAGATGATGAAGATGGTCCCGCCCGGACTGCGAAACCAGCAGCAGCGCGGTAGCATAGTATCGCCCCATGGTGGGCGCCAAATGTCGTGGTATTCTCACGGGGGGGTGCAAGACGACATATGCCACAAGGTGACTTCGTGTGAGGGCAAGACTGCTGCCGGAATATCCAGGGACAGGTATGCGAGTATCACGCGCTAGTTTACCCAGGTTCGGGGCTCTCCGGAGAGATAACACCCCTACTCCTGCATGTCTGAGTATATGTGGTATATCTGGTACACAGTGCTCCTGGAGCTGTATCTGAGGTTAGTGCCATAGGCATCTGGCCTCGTATATGCATGTGGCATGGTGGCCGTTGCTCTTGGCTGAATGGGTATGCTTGGGCATGCTTGCCCGTAGGAGTGGATGGATGGATTGCTAGCTAGCTAGCTTGTGTGTGTGCGTGAGTGTGTGAGTCCATCCTATGATGGATGGATGGAGCTAACTATATATAGTGTGTAGTGGGCATGGGACATGGCGTTGGTTGTAAGTTACCTTAGGTAGCTTACAAACCAAGCCATGCATGGGGCATGGTGCATGTCATTCTTGTCCCCTGGGGTACTTTATAAATCAGTACCCAGGGGAGACGATACACTGTAGATGACGTTGCGGTATGGTCGTCCCGTCGGTGTCTCGTCAGGCTGCAGTTGACTTTGGGCAGTCGGCCTGGCGGAGGAGTCGCAGCCAGCAGTCGGCCTGGTGGAGTAGTCGGCGGCCAGCAATCGGCCTGGTGGAGGAGTCGGCAGCCAGCAGTCGGCCTAGTGGAGGAGTCGGCAGCCAGCAGTCGGCCTAGTGGAGGAGTCGGCAGCCAGCAGTCGGCCTGGTTGAGCAGTCGGCAGCTAGCAGTCGGCCTGGTGGAGCAGTCGGCAGCTAGCAGTCGGCCTGGTGGAGCAGTCAGCAGCCAGCAGTCGGCCTGGTGGAGCAGTCAGTAACCAGCAGTCAGCCGCCGGCCAGGTAGTTGGACTGAGGGGCTTTGCTAGCCCCGATATCTTGATTTATTGTCTTGCCGTCTTCGGGGTATCCGTGTCCAATTACTCCGACACGCGTACTCAGCGCAAAGTGCCCTGCCAATCCGGTAAGTTTTTTTATATCTCATAGGATGTTTATTTTCCCCCATTTAATCATGTGCGGGATCTAAGCCTCCACGCCATTTAACAGGACTGGGTAGAGACAACGGAGCAGAGATCGATTGCCCTGCCCCCGTGCCTGAAGATCCAGCAGATGCTCTCCTAACGAAGATGCTGGTTCCGGCGCCTTACGAGGTGCCGGTCAAGAAGGCCAAGAAGAACGCCAGGGGACCCGGAAGGGTCCCCGCGCAAGGTTATATCGGACTCATCGTCCGAAAACTCCGAGGCGCACTACTCCCACGAAAACAAGGAGGACGAAGAGGAAAGTTCTCCCCTCCCAGCCGGGGAAGACAAGAAAAGGAAGGTCGCCCCATCTGGGGAGGCCGAAGGGTCCAAGAAGGGAAGGACCCTCCTCCCGGACTGCTCCACGACGGCGGCCTACAGTGATGACGAGTGGTTTCCCAGGGACAAGCCCCTGGCGAAGTTGTAAGTATCCGGATACCATAGTAATTCATGGTATGTTTTATTGCACTGCTTCTCATCACGCCGAACGTGATTATGCAGTCCGTCCCGAGCCCATATCGATGTATCTTCATCGGATGGTTCTTTGGACCCATCGAATGTGAATAGCGATTCACTTCCGACCGCCTCCACCCCTCGCCCTACAGACAACGTAGAGGTGTTGTCTCAAAGGGCACCAAGCCGAGGGGAGGTAGTCCTCGAGGCGCCTCAAGGCGACATTCCGGACCCTGGGCGCAAGGGGAGCTAGACTCCCATGGGCTCCGAATTCGGCCCCCAACCGAACACTATGCCAGAACCTCTAGTGGTTCCGAACTCTGTCAGGCGATCCCTTGTTAAGAGGGGCAAGCTGCCTGTGCCAGTGGCCTCTGTCCATCCAGAGGCACCGGACAACTTGCTGGAAGCGCTTCACGGCACTTCCATCGACGAATAGAACCGCACTATCATGAGTGCGGTGATCGAGAAGGTTCAGTCCGCCAAAAGCAGACTAACTGAAGCCTGTGCCAGCCTCCTAATAGGCTTTCATGTAAGTAATCAAATTATAAGAAAATATTGCCGCATAGACAGTGGCCCCTGATGCTCTATTTGGCGTTCGTGAAGAAAGGCCGAATAGAGGATCAAATAATGACCGCAGGAGTCTAATCAGAATATGTCTATGTGCATATGCAGGCTTCACTGCTGGCCGCTGCCGCACGCACTGCGGAGGTCACTGCACTGAAGCAGGACCTTGAGCGGTCCAAGGAAGAGCTCGACCTTACCAAGAGGCAGCTCGAAGAGAACAAAGGTAAGCGATACCCCGTCTGTATATTTAAAAAGAAATTTGGTTGTAAAATAATAGGATCATCATGAATTTGCCAGGGGCCATGACCGAAGTGGCGACCCTGAAGAAGGCGCTATCCAAGGCCGAAGACAAAGCGGCCAAGGAGCGCATCGAGCGAGAAAAGCAAGAAGCCCGGGTGGGCGAGGTGCAGCAAGAGCTCCAGGCTCTCCCCAAAAACCACGAGTCCTTGGAGCTTGACTCTAAGACGCGAGAGTCGAAGCTTGCGAAGGCCCTCGAAAGCGCCCAAAATGCCTTGGCCGAAGCCCAGAAGGCCCTATAGGATTGAGGCGGTTAAGAATATAGCAGCGGGTAAGGCATTCATTATGCAAAGCAAGCATGTGAAGGAAACTTTCCTTTTACTTACCTGAGTTCGGAGCTCTCCAGGAGCGTTCGCAGATCTTCCCCGCAGTGTGTTGGATGCCACGGATTTCTACCGGGCTGAGGAGGGGAGCTCGACGGAGAAGTTGTTCTGGTCTCAGTATACTGGGACCGAACACCTAATGCCCTTGAGTGACCAGCTAAAGCAACTGGTCGAGCTTCACAAGGCGGCCGAACAAGCCATGAAGTGTCTTATAGTCCTGATGTGGCCTGGCGAGTCCCTTCTTGATAGCTACTTCGATCTCGTGAGGTGGCTTGTAAACGCCTGCCCACGGCTTGAAGTCATAAAGCGTTCCGTCTGCATCAAGGGTGCGCGCAGGGCTTTTTCCCGTGCGAAGGTGCACTGGGCGAAGCTGGACGCCGTAAAGCTGGTGAAGGAGGGGCCGCCAGAAGGCAAGGAGCATCGCCACCCCGAAATGTATTATGACAGTGTCCTGAAGGGTTCCCGCCTTGTGACGGAGGAATGTGCTAAAGATGTAATATTCAAATGAATGTACTCATGTGATCCTATAATGTGAAACGAGTTCATTTGCGCTATGCAATGCTTGTTAATTTAAAATATTACCTTCTGTGCGGCCGTTTATGAAATTTGAGGGTTGGCAAGTCGTCGGCTTCTGCCCCCATGTAACTAGTACTGGGGTGTTCGGGATAAACCTGAACACTCTTTATCCCAATTTTGGGTCCTTCAAAGGAGGTGTTCAGGACAGCGAACCAGGCAATCGGACTATAAAGCTTTATCACCCTCACTTAGCCATAGAAGTCTACAATTTTAAATTTTGGTGAAGCCCCTACTATTCGGAAGGCCGAATTTGGGGCGCTATATACGCCTAAGTCGAGCAAGTAGTGCAATAAGCAAAAAATAGGACTATTTGACATGTCCTATCCAAGGGCAAGCTGCGTATGGGTATTTAAAATAGGTATTTCGAACGTTATCAGAGACCACCTGGGGATTCCCTTGTACGTCAGAGCTTCTTGCTTCCTTGGTATTTTCTTATCGTAGTGCGTCCAGCAATCAGACTACCGAAAAGAGCTTCCAGAGAGTAAGGTCTTGAAAGAGAAAATGATGAAGGTATACGGCTCCTGGGGCGGTTGAGCCGCATTGTGGGACGTACCGTAGTGGTGCCTCCGCCTATGCCCATGGTATTTTTAGTGCGTAGTTATGTACGCGTGGCATGAATTTCGCCACTTGACTGGGACTAGGACGGAGGCCGAATTGCTAGTCGAGCTCAAGACGTGCCTGTCGATCTGCCTGCGGGGTACTCCAGACTCGCTTGGAGGTGTCCGGGGTCTTTTTCGCCGAATTGGCGGTTTGCCTAATAAGGCAGCTTTGCACTTCTGCTGCGAGGGCCGCAGTGTGCTCCTCCGTGCGGAGCGAGCGCTCTGTGTTTCCATTAACTGTTATTACCCCACGAGGTCCTGACATTTTGAGCTTGAGGTATGCGTAATGCGGTACCGCATTGAATCTTGCAAATGCGGTTCGCCTGAGCAGTGCGTGATAGCCACTGCGGAACGGGACGATATCGAAGATTAACTCCTCGCTTCGGAAGTTGTCCGGAGATCCGAAGACCACTTCCAGTGTGATTGAGCCCGTGCAATGGGCCTCTACACCTGGGATGACGCCTTTAAAGGTGGTTTTAGTGGGTTTGATCCTCGAGGGGTCTATACCCATTTTGCGCACTGTATCCTGATAGAGCAGGTTCAGGCTACTGCCGCCGTCCATAAGGACTCGAGTGAGGTGAAATCCATCAATGATGGGGTTGAGGACCAATGCGGCAGAACCGCCATGACGGATACTAGTGGGGTGGTCCCTGCGATCAGTGATCGACAAGAGGACCATGGGTTGAACTTTGGGGCGACTAGCTCCATCGCATAGACGTCCCTTAGTGCACGCTTCCGCTCCTTCTTGGGAATGTGAGTTGCGTATATCATGTTCACCATTTTCACTTGTGGGGGGAACCTCTTCTGTCCTCCCGTGCTCGGTGGCCGGGGCTTCTCCTCGTCGTTGCTATGCAACCCCTTGTCCTTGTTTTCGGCATTCAACTTGTCGGCCTGCTTGAACACCCAACATTCTCTGTTGGTGTGATTGGCTAGCTTGTTGGGGGTGCCGTGAATTTGACACGAGCGATCGAGTATGCGGTCCAAATTGGACGGGCCCGAAGTACTTCTTTTGAATGGCTTTTTCCGCTGACCGGATTTAGAGCCACTGAATCCGGCATTGACTGCCGTATCTTCAGCGGTATCGCCGTTGTTGCGGTGCTTGTGTCTGTTACGACGTGGTCTACCTTTAGTATCTTTGGTATCTGAAGTGCTAGGATTCCTTGATGTGTTGTTGCTATGAGGCAGCCAGCTATCCTCGCCCGCGCAAAAGCGGGTCATGAGTGTCGTGAGGGCTGCCATAGACTCCGGCTCCTCCTGGCCGAGGTGCCTGGCGAGCCACTCGTCACGGATGTTATGCTTGAATGCCGCTAAGGTCTCTGCATCCGGACAGTCGACAATTTGGTTTTTCTTAGTTAGGAACCTGGTCCAGAATTTCCTGGCCGATTCCCCTGGTTGCTAAATTATATGGCTCAAGTCATCAGCATCTGATGGCCGCACATAAGTGCCCTGAAAGTTGTCAAGGAATGCATCTTCCAAATCCTCCCAACTACCGATGGAGTCTGCTGGCAAGCTATTCAGCCAATGCCGAGCTAGTCCTTTGAGTTTTAATGGGAGGTACTTGATGGCATGTAGATCATCACCGCGAGCCATGTGAATGTGGAGGAGGAAATCCTCGATCCATACCGCGGGGTCTATTGTACCATCATATGATTCAATATTTACGGGTTAAAAACCCTCTGGGAAATCGTGATCCATTACTTCATTAGTGAAGCATAGGGGGTGTGCTGCACCTCTGTGCCGGGCTATATCACGACGCAGTTCATAGGAGTCTTGTCTGCTGTATTCGGCCCGGCCGGATTTGCTTTTGGTATATCCGGCGTGACGGTCATCGTCACACGTTGGGGCGTGACCCCGTGATCCGTAGATTGATCTTGTATGCCCTGCTTTGTTTTCCAATACGTCTCGCAGGTCCCTCATGTTGCCCCGGGCCTTGGTGTTTGTGGTTGAACGGTGGCAGGGTGCGGTCTGGACTTCAGGCTAATATGCCTCTCTGTCTCGGCCATGAGGTGGCCGATCAGCCGCATCATACGCTGGTGATGTGGGTTTTAGTGCTTCCTCCTCGAGCCGGGGTAGCAACATGCGCTTTGGGTAACTCTTGGAGGGGCGTTCGAGTTCGTATTCCTCGGCCGCAAGGACTTCGGTCCATCTATCCGCTAGCCGATCTTGATCAGCTCGAAACTATTGTTGCTTTTTCTTCAGGCTATTTGTTGTGGCTATAAGCCAGCGCTTGAAGCGCTCCTTCTTGGCGGGATCCTCAGGCACGATAAATTCTTCGTCGTCGAGGCTCACCTCATCTTTGGAGAGAGGCATGTAATTGGCATCCTTCGTTTCTCCATCTGCTGCCTATTCTGGAGGGCTAGCTTGTTTATCCTCCCGCTCTAAATCTTGCTGGAGGGGATTGTCGTCGTCTTTGGCACTATCCGGAGTGTTATTGTCTCTTGTGCCGGTATCACTACTTTCGCTATGGCGGGACTTAGAGCGGCGCCGCTGATGTCGGTGCTTGGGTTGCTTCTTGGAGGGGTCATCCTCCGCTGTCTTATCGCCATCGCGTTCTTTGGGGGTATCCACCATGTATATATCATATGATGAGGTGGCAGTCCAGCGCCCTGTGGGTGGTGGATCATGTTCGTCTCCTGCATCGTCGTCCATACCGTCGATCTCTTCGGAGTCGAAGTTGAGCATGTCGGTTAAATCGTCGACAGTGGCTACTAAGTGGGTGGTGGGTGGGGAGCGAATTTCTTCGTCGTCCACATCCCATTCTAGCTAGACATAGTTCGGCCAAGGTTCTCCTGACAAGGAGAGAGACCTTAATGAATTTAGTACATCGCCAAAAGGCGAGTGCTGAAAGATATCCGCGGAGGTAAACTCCATGATCGGTGCCCAATCGGATTCGATAGGCACGGACGCAGGTGGCTCGGAGCCCGTGGCCGGGGACGAATCCAATGGTTCAGCAACATGGCTCTCGTAAGGGGTGAAGTCAGTATTCGGCTCTATCGCCACTGAGAGTGCGGCCTCCGTGGCGGGGTCTATCCACCCATCCTCAGATGGCGCAATTTGTTCCAGATTGCGGGCCGGAGTAGTTGCAGGTGTGATCTCTCGAACATAGTCTGACCGCAGAGTTAAGTCATGCTCGTCGTGATTGTGCGGCGCACCTGACATGGGTTCGAATCCGTCGAAGATCAAGTCTCCGCGGATGTCGGTAGTATAGTTCAAGTTTCCGAACCTGACGTGATGGCCAGGGGCGTAGCTCTTGATCTGCTCTAGATGGCCAAGCGAGTTGGCCCGCAGTACTAAGCCGCCGAATACGAAGATCTGTCCGGGGAGGAAAACCTCACCCTGGATCACATCGTTGTTGCTGATCGAAGGAGCCATCAAGCCTTACGGTGAAGGCACAGTGGAAATCTCAATGAAAGCACCAATGTCGGTGTCAAAACCGGCGGATCTCGGGTAGGGGGTCCCGAACTGTGCATCTAAGGCGGATGGTAACAGGAGGCGGGGGACATGATGTTTACCTAGGTTCGGGCCCTCTCGATGGAGGTAATACCCTACTTCCTGCTTGATTGATCTTGATGATATGAGTATTACAAGAGTTGATCTACCACAAGGTCGTAGAGGCTAAACCCTAGAAGCTAGCCTATGGTATGATTTTTGTTGTCCTACGGACTAAACCCTTCGGTTTATATAGACACCGGAGGAGGCTAGGGATACACAGAGTCGGTTACAATGGAGGAGATCTACATATCCATATTGCCAAGCTTGCCTTCCACACCAAGGAGAGTCCCATCCGGACACGGGACGAAGTCTTCAATCTTGTATCTTCATAGTCCAACAGTCCGGCTAAAGTATATAGTCTAGCCGTCCGAGGACCCCCTAATCCAGGACTCCCTCAGTGTGCACCAAAGACGTTGAAACCTTCGGCTTGGTCGTTCATAATTTTCACTCTTTTCCTTCTTTACCTTTGTCGCACTTCTTGCAATGGAACATTGCACATCACTCTCATTTTGATTATTTCCTTTGGGAACCCATTCCTTTGTAATTTCTTCTTTTGCCAATACGTATGATAAGCCGAATGAGCACCCCGGCTATGATTTTGTTTGAACTAATGACAATTCCTGTTTTACCTTGTGCACTTTCAACTTCTTTTCTTCAGATTTGGCACTTTCATTATCGACAATTGATTGCTTCATCTCATTGCCTTTAGTAGCCAATGTTAACACTTTAATTGGCTCTTTATCCTTTAAGATCAAATCTGAATTGGCACTCTTGCGACCATCTTTTTTAACTCGATAGACTTGTTTGATCACCTCTTTCTTCTTTGTGCTCTGGACCGATTCTTTTTTGTTGAAACGGTCTTGAACATATGACTGCTCATTGAACATTGATCTCCTTGGAGCTGCATAATATTGGTGAGATGGTTTATAATAATATGGAGAATGTGCCCTTGTATCATACTTGTCCCATGATGGATATGGATTTACGTAAGCATAGGGAGGCATCCACGACATTGGCATTGGCAGCCCAAAATAAGGATATGAACAAGTTGCATTCAAATTCTCTTCTTGCCAATATCGATCCTTGGATTTGCGCCTAGGGGGTGATCTTGATGCTTCTGAACTACTTGAGCGATAAGCACTTTTCTCTTTACTCTTCTTTTGATATTTATCTAATAATTCAGCGAAGGTTATTTTTGATCTCTTAGCCTTGCGCTTATTTCGGTCTTTGTTTTCTTTTTGTTTGCTTTCATTGATCATAGGATTTGCTTGCTGCCCCCCAGTCCTTGGCGTCTTCACTGTAACTTCAATAGAACTCATGCCTTCAAGAATATTTTTATTGTGGTCTTGAACAACTTCTTTACCTGAAAGCTTGATTTCATCACCTGCAACTTTTACCTTCTCTTTAAATGGATCGGCTTGAAGCAGCCGATGCAAAAAGTTTTTGCCATCAAGACCAATCAGAAATAGACTGGTCATCTCTTGGTGTTTCAACAAATTTCATTCGTCCTTTATCAATGGATGATTTAACTATTTGACGAAACATGTTGCAATCCTTGAAATTATGCTTGGACGAATCATGCAACTTACAATACATTCGTCCCTGGATGGATGGCTTGACATGGTGATCAAGAATTCTAATGTAATTAGTTTTCAGCAACAAATCAAATATTTGATCACACACGCTTGAGTTGAAGGTATACTTCTTGTTTTCTAGCCGATCTTGGTGTACGAACGGCTTTGGAGGTAAGCAAACGAATGGTACAGATTTGGAATATCCCCATTCGGCTATGCATTGTGTTTTCCACTCTATCTTCGATGTCTTTGGATAGGATATTATATTAGCATCGGATTTCTCAAAAGAATTTAACATTGGCTTTAAATTTCTGAAACGAAAATAGTTAGAACACACGTGTCTCAATTGAGACCAAGTGCAAGCCAAGTATGAAACAAGAAAAGCTACCCACTTAGAGATAAGTTATAAGTAAAGAAATGGGGAAGCCTTTGGCTGCAATAATAAGTCACTATCGGTCTTTATGAATGGCACAATAGGTAGACTGATATACTTCGTAACAATTTTGTTGCTAACAAGTAAATTACCCTTCATCATTGGTCTTTCAAAATTACTTATAAGGATTTTCCTAGTAGATGCATCAACAATAAAGTTGTGACCAAATCTGAAAATAGGTAAATCACTTGGTAGACATACCTCTTCATACACGTTGGGAGAGCATGATGGTTGTATCACTTGAATAATACTATGTTCCACTTTTTAATAACTCTCCAATGCCTTGGCATCCTCTTTTTCTTTGATAGATTCGGTACACATACTATTTGATTCAGCTTTTTCAATAACCGAATTTTCTTTGTTACCTGAATCAATACTTTTATCTTTTTGAATTTGCAAGGCTTCTCGCTCTTGTCTAATTTTAGCCCACATCTCAGCTTGGCGAGCTTTGAACCTTTTCATCTCAATTTCCATCCACTCCTCATGAGATTGCCCCCCAATACTTTGAGGCTCTTTCGGCAATGAGGTGCCGAAACTCTGCAATTGTTTAGGTGGTACACTGGATGGTACAGCACTGGGCGACTGCATCATTTGCACAACTCTAGCTTTTACAACAACAAAATCATGAGGCTTCCCGCCTTCTATTAGTTCCTGGCGAATAGAGTTGCACAAATCCCAAGAGAATGTAAGCTTGTTCTCAATTACCCAGTCTGGATATGGTTGCCCCCTGATGCTTTTAGATTCTTTCGATAATGAGATGTTGCCAAAATTCTGTAATTGTGCAGTGGGGACATGATATGCCACGGTAGTAGGTGAAGGCATTTGTGCTCCTGCAGAAGTTTCACCTATTCGGCCATGACTATGAAGGTGCGGGTCCAAATTATGGATATCAACAGTTGCGTATGGTGCCAAAAAATTAGTAGCATGAGGAAAGAACATGCGGTTCCCCCATGTTTGGTTTTGGTAATTAATGACAATCTCTATGGACTAATGGTTTCCTTGAGTTATATTTGAAGGTTTTGCCCATAGGCTTTTCTTGGAGTGCATGTGTTGATTTCAAGGAGAGTTTGTGTCGACCAAGGTGTTATTCAAGGAATTATCCAAAGATTGGTCTTGTGAGAGGTTGATCAAGACTAAGTCAAAGAGTGAATCAAGTTGACCAACCCACAAAGCGTAGAAGATGTACCGAGAGGGATCAAGTGATCCCATGGTATGGTAAGCATTGTCAATTACGCTTCGTGTACTAACCCATGGTCTTCGTGAGGATTCTTTGTGGGGTTAGGTTGCGGTGTGGAAGTTCAAGTGGAGCATCACGAAGAGATCAAATGCTTGAAGCTTGCCGTCCTTTGTGGTGACAATGGACTTGTGAAGATGTGCGGAAGAGTGTCTCACCCATAGTGGAGTATGGGGGAGCAATCAACTAGTCTTCATCAAGTCAACCCAATCAAGAAAGGTGGTCCAACTTGAGGGAGTCAAGATCGTCTTCATCTAGCTCAAGTGGACCATGTGCAAGGCAAAGGTTTGCCCTTGATAGGTTTTCTATTTTACCGGTCTCATGATGGTAGTTGGGAGACTGGGTTATAGGATCGATTGCCGTACTATCAAGGGGGGCTCTCGATGAGTAGCTTGATCGTATCGTTCGCTGAGAGCTCAAACCATTGCATCCTTGCATCATCTTTCTTGGTTCTTGTTTGGTTCTCTTTGAGAGTCTTAGAGCTTTTGGTCATCTTGATGACAAGCTTGAGTTCATCAAAAACGGAGTTCGCTTGCATACTCTATGATGTTTTCGTTGTTGGAGGTTTTGCCGGTTCTTCTCGGTTGGAGGTTTCACTCCCCTATTTGTTGGCATACCTCCCCTGCCTCTTCTTACTATAACCAGTCGCGGTTTTGATGCTACTCGTCGTCTTGTTTCCAACAAGCTTGAGTTTGCTCAATTCGGAGCTCATATGCAGAAGTTATGGCAGTTCTTGTTCTCTCGAGTGTGGTTTTGTCAGGGTCCGTGTTGGAAAGGTTTGGGTGGATTCATCACGTACACGTCTCCTTTTATCCCCTCCTTCTTCCTTGGAGCTTCCTCCGTTTTCCTGCCTCAGTTGACTGGCTGCTTGTGTGGTTGTGGTAGTACCACTCCAGGAGCAACGGTAGTACCGCGCAGGCGCGCGGTAGTACCGCTGGTGCTCACGGTAGTACCGCTCTCCTGGAGCCGTACTACCGCTGCCCACCAGACTAGTGCCGCCCGGTTGCGGTAGTAGGAGCGGATGTAAAAAAATTACATCCGCACCTGTCGCGGTAGTACCGCTTTCGCTGTGCGGTAGTACCGCGCTAGGCGGCCAGGCAGTAGTACCGCCCCTCGGCAGTACTACTGTGTCGAGTTTTTGCTACTTCCGTTCTTTTGCGGAAGTATGCACGGAAGTTCCCTTTCCCCCTATCGGGACTTTTTTCCTCACGGTAGTACCGCGCTATGGGTGCGGTAGTACCGCGTGTGCGGAAGTTCCGTCCCCAGCTCCTGTGCGTCTGTTTATCGGTTCTGTGCTGGGGTTGCGGCAGTACCGTGGGTCAGTACGGTAGTACCGCACAGCTGTGCGGTAGTACCGCTTGGATGCAAGCAGTAGTACCGCGCGCCCTTGCGGTAGTACCGCTGGCCAGGCGCGGTAGTACCGCTGGCCGCGGGCTGGTTGGTGGGTAACGGTTGGATTTTTTCCCCACCTATAAAAGGGGGTCTTCTTCCCCAATGAACCTTACCCTTTGAGCTCGTGTTCTTACCCCATTGTTGACCTTCTTCGAGCTTGCTAACTCTCAATCCCTCCATGGTTTCTTGCTAGTTTTGAGGGAAAAGAGAGAGGAGATCTAGATCCACATTTCCACCAATCACTTTCTCCTCTATGTGAGGGGAACCCCTTGGATCTAGATCTTGGAGTTCTTGGTGTTCTCCTTCTTGTTCTTCCTCTCATTTTCCTCCCTAGCACTAGTTGCTTCCGTGGGATTTGAGAGAGAAGGACTTGGGCACTCTGTGTGCCCTTGCCATTGCATTTGGTGCATCGGTTTGAGTTCTCCACGGTGATACGTGGAAGTGAAGTTTGAGAAGCTTATTACTCTTGGGTGTTTGGGCACCCTAGAGCTTGTTCATCTTGGGTGCCTTGGCGCCCTAGACGGTTGGTGTTGTTCGGAGCTCAATCATTGTGGTGTAAAGCTCCGGGCAAGCGTCGGGGTCTCCAATTAGGTTGTGGAGATCGCCCCGAGCAATTTGACGGGTACCGGTGACCACCCCCAAGGGTTGCCAAAGTGTACGGGTTCGGTGACCGCCCCAAGGGTTGCCATTTGTACGGGTTCGGTGACCGCCCTCAAGGGTCCCTTAGTGGAATCACGGCATCTTGCATTGTGCGAGGGCGTGAGGAGATTACGGTGGCCCTAGTGGCTTCTTGGGGAGCATTGTCCCTCCACACCGCTCCAAACGGAGATTAGCATCCGCAAGGGTGTGAACTTCGGGATACATCATCGTCTCCGCGTGCCTCGGTTATCTCTTACCCGAGCCCTTTACTTATGCACTTTACTTTGTGGTAGCCATATTGTTTCTTGTCATATATCTTGCTATCACCTAAGTAGTTTATCTTGCTTAGCATAAGTTGTTGGTGCACATACGTGAGCCTAGTTGTTTTAGGTTTTGTGCTTGACAAATTAACCGTTAGGTTTATTCCGCATTTGTTCAAGCCTAAACCGTAATTATTTTAAAGCGCCTATTCACCCCCCCCCCCCTCTAGGCGACATCCATGATCTTTCACATGAGGTGTAGCATATGATGTTTGAGGGTAATTGGCCGAATAACTAGTAGTAGCATGGCCAATTCCCCTATCCACCGGCATGTTTGGATCAACATGTTGCAAATTAGTTGTCGATGAATAAAATGATGAAACACTATGTTGCATGCCATTGAAAGTTCCTACATGGGGTGTTTCAACTTGATTAACCGAACTCATCATGTTGTTCATTGGCATCTAGATTTGTGGGGTTGCCGATGCATGGGAGTTGGGATACATATGTGAAGGAAATATGCCCTAAAGGCAATAATAAAGTTGTTATTTATATTTCCTTATATCATGATAAATGTTTATTATTCATGCTAGAATTGTATTAACTGGAAACTTAGTACATGTGTGAATACATAGACAAACAGAGTGTCACTAGTATGCCTCTACTTGACTAGCTCGTTGATCAAAGATGGTTAAGTTTCCTAGCCATTGACATGAGTTGTCATTTGATTAACGGGATCATATCATTAGAGAATGATGTGAATGACTTGACCCATCCGTTAGCTTAGCACTATGATCATTTAGTTTATTTTTATTGCTTTCTTCATGACTTATACATGTTCCTATGACTATGAGATTATGCAAATCCCGAATACCGGAGGAACACTTTGTGTGCTATCAAACGCCACAACGTAACTAGGTGATTGTAAAGATGCTCTACAGGTGTCTCCGATGGTGTTTGTTGGGTTGGCATAGATCGAGATTAGGATTTGTCACTCCGTGTTTCGGAGAGGTATCTCCGGGCCCTCTCGGTAATGCACATCACTATAAGCCTTGCAAGCAATGTGACTAATGAGTTAGTTTCGGGATGATGCATTACGGAATGAGTAAAGAGACTTTCCGGTAACGAGATTGAACTAGGTATTGAGATACCGACGATCGAATCTCGGGCAAGTAACATACCGATGACAAAGGGAACAACGTATGTTGTTATGCGGTTTGACCGATAAAGATCTTCGTAGAATATGTAGGAACCAATATGAGCATCTAGGTTCCGCTATTGGTTATTTACCGGAAGTAAGTCTAGGTCATGTCTACATAGTTCTCGAACCCGTAGGGTCCGCACGCTTAACGTTCGATGACGATCGGTATTATGAGTTTACGTGTTTTGATGTACCTAAGGTTGTTCGGAATCCCGGATGTGATCACGGACATGACGAGGAGTCTCAAAATGGTCGAGACATAAAGATTGATCTATTGGACGATGTTATTCGGACACCGGATGAGTTTCGGGGGTCATCAGATAAATATCGGAGTGCCGGGGGGTTATCGGAACCCCCGGGGAAACTAATGGGCCTCTATGGGCCTTAGTGGGAAGAGAGGAAGAGCCAGGAGGGGCTGGTCGTGCCCCCCCCCCTTGGGTCCGAATTGAACTAGGGGAAGGGGGCGACGCCCCCCTTTCCTTCCCTTCCCCCTCTTCCTTCCTTCCCCCTCTCTCCCTCTTGGTGGATTCCTACTAGGACTTGGAGTCCTAGTAGGATTCCCCTCTTGGGGGCGGCCCTAGGGGCTGGACGGCCTCCCCCTTGCTCCTTTATATACGGGGGCAGGGGGCACCCTAGAACACACAAGTTGACAGTTGTCTTAGCCGTGTGCGGTGCCCCCCTCCACAGATTTGCATCTCGGTCATATCGTTGCAGTGCTTAGGCGAAGCCCTGCGCCGGTAACTTCATCATCACCATCACCACCCTGTCGTGCTGACAAAACTCTCCCTCGACCTCAGCTAGATCTAGAGTTCGTGGGACGTCACCGAGCTGAACGTGTGCAGATCGCGGAGGTGTCGTACCTTCGGTGCTAGGATCGGTCGGATCATGAAGACATACGACTACATTAACCGCGTTGTCATAACTCTTCCGCTTTAGGTCTACGAGGGTACGTAGATAACACTCTCCCCTCTCGTTGCTATGCATCACCTAGATGGATCTTGCGTGTGCGTAGGAATTTTTTTGAAATTACTGCGTTCCCCATCAATATGTTGGATGTTGCTAAAATTATGAAGTTGAAGCATGAAGGTTATTCTGAATCGGCTGTTGCGCATGCATGATTGATAAAACTAGGGCTAGCCGATACATTATGCTCATTAGACGATCTAGCAACAACATATGCATTATTTGCATCTACATAAGTGAATTGGGTATTCATATTACCTTTGTAGATCGCAAACCCTAGATGACGATCTCTTCATAGAAAGAACGGGATGGAGACCGTTCAAAGCTTCGTCCCCAACGGAGTCACCAAAAAGTACGTTCGCACACGAACACGTCACGGTGTACCCTCGACCGGGGGGGGTGATGCACCGCAGCTCACGTCAAAGGAGACCCGCCGGAAGCGCGGTATGCAAGACAATCCGGCGGGCGCTTTTGTAGACCCAAAACCCAACACGCCTGGGAGGGACCCCGTCAGGGCACGGCAGCAGCTATGGGCTGCCCTAGGTCGGCCTGACCGCCCCTAGGGCCTCGAGGGTCGCCGCCCTGCAACAAGAAGAACGAACGAAGAACGAGGAAGAAGAAGAACAAGGGAGAAGGAAAAGTAAAGGTAAAAGATGTAGATAGATTTGTTCGATTGTGTGTTGTTCAATCAGCCGTCACCCCTTAGGTATATAAGAGGCGGCTGGACTTTCCGTGCAAGGAAAAGGCTTGGATTCACGTCCAAAACCCTAGTCAAATTCGGATTGGTTTTGTCCGAACTTTTCAAAACTGTTCGGTTTAAACTGGCTGGACCTTGCAGGTAATTTTTGAGGTGGTAAACGACCTCGGATGGAAACGATCCCAAAAGTAATCTTGACTATTTCGACGAGGCGAACAACTTTCATGTTGAACGGTTTTTGATCAGAGGTCATCTTGAAGGACAAATCGCTCGCGCAAAACAGACTATTATTCGCGCTACCCATCAGACAGGGTGTGGTTGGGCGCGTCACTTTTGGCTCGTGATAGGCCTGTATTCGGATGGCTGTAACTTTTGCATACAAACTTGGATTGGGACGATTTTTATATCAAAATCGACCGTTTCGACGAGGTGAAGACAATTCGTGTAGAAAGATTTTTTATACAATGCCATCTTGGAGGCTTAATTGGCCGAATAAGACCTTGAATACAAAATTTGAGTACTTTGAGTATAGTTTCAGCCCTTGAGATGAGATCGAATAGCGATGGCCCAAACTTCGAAGATGTTCATGTTGATAATACTTTTATGTAGACCACTTCTTCATTTGAGGTCATCTTAATTAAGTTCTTGACCATGTCAAAATTGGGTGTCAACACAAGTGTTTACTACAATACTGGAGCGTCTCACGTTTTATCTGGATGCCTCCATAGTCCTGTTGAGAGCTGGCTAATTTGTCTTCTTTGGTTAGAACATTTGCCCTACTATGTTATTTTACTAAGGCAGACCCTCTGATTGACTGTATCAGTCCGTCCAGTCTCATTTACCAATCTAGTCTAGTTGTTTGGCATGTTATGCGAAACTTGCCAGACCATTCAAGATACTTCCTCCGGTTCTTTTTAGTTTGCATATAAGGTTTGACTGAAGTCAAGCCTTGTAAAGTTTGACCAACTTTATAGAAAAAAGTGCTAACATTCACAATCTAAAATCAATACTACTAGATGTGTCATGATTTAAAGTTTCATATTATATAATTTTAGCATGACAGATGTTGATATTTTTTCATATAAATATGATCAAACTTTGTGAAGTTTGACTTCAAAGAATTCTAATATGCAGAGTAAAAAGGACCAAAGAGAGTATCAATTTTTTCGTTGCCAAATTTATTGGTGTGCTTAGTCTGCTTGTCTGTCAACAACCGACTAAGTTGGCTAATGATTGCATTGTGTCAGAAATCCCTATGCAGTTCATTACGTTTTCTAAGATTCTTTTAAAACATGCCGCATAATGTTCCAGCTAATTAATATGAGATACACAATGACTAACTGCTTGCTTGAGAAAACTATATACTAACCAGTAACACAAAGCACTAATTGTTGAGTTTGCTGGAGAAAACAACGAACCCGACAGGTAGGCCCCACCTGTCGGGCTGTCATGGCGAAGACCAAAAACTTTGAATGACTGATGTGGCAAATAAGATACGGGACCCACCTGTCAATGAGTAAACATTCATCGTCTTCACATCTCTATTTCTACGGGGTATTTTGTCCAACAGCTTCCAGGCGGCCATTAGGGAGCTTTTTCTTTCAAGCATGGCGATGAGCTTGAGCGGCCGTAGTGCGATGATCAGGGGAGCCGTGCTGACGCGAAGCCAACGGCTCGTCGGGCGGCCGGACATGCCCTCCGTGGTGTGCGCGCTAGCACAGGCGCGTCCAGGGGCTCCCTACGCACCACCGCAGCGTGGCCAGCCGCCATGCGCCGTAGTTCCAGTGTACCACAATGTCGCCAGCTGTCGTGCATAGCCTCCCCGCGTAGCGCCGGCAGTGTGTGCTTCGCCATGGACGTCAGGGTCGTCCTTCATGCACCACACCTAGTCGCGTGGGGAAGAGCATCATGCTTCTCTCGATGATAACCCGAGGAGGAGCGCCGCACCTGGCCACTGTACATGAATGGCGGAGCTGTGGAAGAACGGCACGACGGCCAACTGCTCGGGAACGGGGTCTGTAGAAGAACACCATTGGCGCCGCCCGGGCTTCTATGTGACATCATGCTTCAGGGGCTCCTAGTCCACACCCTGCGCGATGCCGAGGGAGGCGGCCACTTCCACAATGTGGCTTGGGGACACAACCTGGGCTCATGGCGTGACGCCCATGAAGGCGACCACTTCGACTTCCACAACACAGTCTGCGAGGATGGCACCGAACACTGCCGACCGCGTGAATGTGTCGCCCGGCGGCGCACACATGCTCCGCCACGGAGAAGAATCAGCCACGGCGGAGCTCGACCGGAGACATGGAAGAAGTAAGGGGTGCTCACAACCTGTTCGTTGAAATGCTCGTGGAGGGAAAGAGGAAGAAATAACAAGAAAAGGTAAAGAAACACTTGAGTCATTGATAGGTGAGACCTTTCTCCAACTCAGCATATTGTCTACATATGTAAGCCGAACATGCAGGCCCTACTTGTCAGCTTGGCTGTTTTTGTGACTAAATCCAAAGCGTCAATCATGGTTTTGGGTACCGCCCGAGAAAAACAGTTACCGGGCGGTTACCGAGCTTCTCGTTGCCCCACGAAAAACGCGTATCCCGAGCAAAAAATTTCGAAATTTTTGAATTTTTACGTTCAGCGTTTACTACAATAGTATTGCAACTCTAGAATATCACCAAACGCAGCTGTGGCGCGGTGGTACAGTTCTACTACCGTCCTCGCGAGGGCGCTGGTTCGATTCCCACCTTTTGCACAACTTTTTTGGTTTATTTTTCAAAATATGTACATGAAAAAAGAGGACGGGAGAGGAATCGACCTCGCGACTTCTTTACTTAGCGCGCACAAGACATTCCACTGGGGTGCTACCAACTCCGTGCACAATATTGGTTCAACTTTTATCTATATCGAACTTAAAACAATTTGAATTCGAAATTCAATTATAAATTTCGTCCGAAATATGTTCGGTATTTCTCGGTAACCATGGTAACCGAGAATCTCGCCCCCCACGAGAAAATTCGTCCATTCGGAATCCAAAACCTTAGCGTCAATACTCCGTGTTATAGATTATGCGCAGAGTTGGTGGTTTTTTGTGCTCTGACACAAATATGGTACCAAGTTGTTATCCAGGCCCCAATTATGGTGGTTTTAGGTAAATAATTCTAAAGCCTCAGATGGCCTGAGCAAACGAGTACTCCAGTATTTTTTATAGGAGTAATTTGAGAGGTAGAGAGAGAGATGAGGTAATGTATTGGCTGGGTTGTGGTCCGCCCGGGAATGATGAGGCAAAGAAGAGAAGGAACAAGAGATTAGGCCCCGGAAAAAATTGGGGTTGATGTTGATTTATATTTGTATTTTCATTTTAAATATCCTTTTTAGTGGCTATTGCATTCAAAATAGAAAATTGCGCGGTCACGGCACATAGCGGTAGACTGCTAGCCATTCATTCCCGTCTAAAGATTAATGCAACATTGTGCAATATAAAAAAACTAGGCATTTTTCTTTGAGAATACACTGCTATCAAATCTGCCAATACGGTACCCGAGATCCCATCAATATTAGATTTTAGTCGGATACTACAAGGGTTTGCATGCATGTGTTGCTATTCTCTCTCTTCTCTCTCTTCCAAAGTAATTCATTCATTTATTTCACCTTTGCTAAATTAAATCATTTATATCTATTAAATCGAAATTCTGTTTTCAAAACTTTTTATATATTTGAACTCTTGTCGCAAAGACCATTAAAACAAGAACGATTATGGATACATTTTAAGTCGGGTTTAAAATTCATGAAACATATTTCACATAAATCATATGTATTTCAATTTCACATTTTTGAAGGAAAAAACACATTTCACTCTTTCAAATAAACTATTACTCTTACACATTTTGCAATAATCAGTTTGACAATATGACATTTCGGTTTCATATTGTTTTCACTATCAGAACCTACATTTCACTTCTCACTGGCTTGTTTCACAAAAAATCATATTTATTTTAATTCCACATTTTTGGGATAACATATTTCACTCTTTTGAAATAAACTATTACACATTTTCAAATAATCAGTTTCATAACTTGACATTTCAGTTTCATATTATTTTTAATTTTAGAACCCACATTTCACTTATCACTTGCTTGTTTCACAAAAACCACATCTATTTCAATTTCACATTTCTAAAAAAACATATTTCACTCATTTGAAATCGACTGTTACACATTTACAGATAATCAATTTCACAGGTTGACATTCAGTTTCATATTATTGTCATTTCCAAAACCCACATTTCACTTTTCACTGCTAGTTTCACAAAAATCACATATATTTTAGTTCCACAATTTTCAAATAACATATTTCACTCTTTGGAAAAAATCGTTACACATTTCCAAGTAAGCAGTTCCACAAGTTAAAATTTCAATTTTATATTGTTTTCATTTTCAGAAGCCACATTTTACTTTCCATTGGCTTGTTTCACCAAATCAAATCTATTTGAATTGCACATTTTTAAAATAACATATGCAATAGGTTTGTTTCACATATGGAATATATGAAATGTTGAAATTTAAACATGTTTGATAATCTATCCAAGATTGATCTTGTTCTAAAGGTCTCGGCGTCAGGAGTTCATATATATACATATACATATACATATATATATATATATATATATTAGAAACAAAATTCTAGTTTAAAAAATACTCTCTCCGTCCCAAAATAAGTGACTCGAGTTTGTACTAACTTTGTACTAAAGTTAATACAAAGTTGAGTCACTTATTTTGGGACGGAGGGAGTATGAATGAAAGCTTTGACAAGGTAAAATTGGATTTAGGCCTCTTTTGGTTTGTAGGAATCTCATAGGATTTCTATAGGATAGGATTTACATAGGAAAATTTCCTTTGAAGTTCTTTGGTTTGTAGGAATGGATTCCTATTCTTATGTAGGATAGGAATCAATCCTTCATATTTTTGAAGGAAAAAAAAACATTAGGTAAGATTCAATGGAAAAATTCTTATCATATGCATCAAATGCATCAAATGACATCAAATGACATCTTTGGTTTTCCTATTCCTGTAACATTTTTATCCTATGAACCAAAGGAGGCCTTACTGTGTAGGAGAGTGGAACTGATATTTCCTGTAAAGAACGGTGACAGAGGGAGAAAGATGCATGGAGGTGCTCGTGGTAGGACCAGATGATGATTTAAATCATTTGACTATATTAAAATACAAACAACTGAGAAATCAATACAAAGACTATACATGCAGGTGGGCCATAGGTTAGCACAAATCTCAGAACTAGAATGCGGTGCTAGATCTACCGGTATCATGCGTTGACGCGCAAAATGACTTTGCGCTATTACTTTCTGCTTCAAGACAATGTTGCCATAGCTATACAAAACGTGGCACACAACGAAGGGCCAATGTAACGAACCAATGAAGGTGCCACACGAGTGACTCCCATAACCACTCAAAGTTCTGCTCATCCCTCGCCCTCTCCGTCGGGATAACAGTGGCCACCGGCGCCCACCTACCCCTCGCTGGCGCCACCGCACCCGCACTAGAACATCTCCCACGCAGCGGAGAAGGTATCGCAGGTGTGTATTTACGTGGGTCTCAACCCAGGTATGGTCGCTGCAGATAAGATACTATACCCTTGGAATTGAAGCAACCTTTTCATTTTTTTTAATTTTTTTGGGATAATTGGAGCATCTTTCCTACCTTTACGTCATTCCTTCCTTCCAATGAGAGGATAGGATTCTTGCCTGCAATTGGAGCAGTTTTCCTACTTTTCCTTATTCGACACCCCTTTATGCGTGAGGCCTCCCCTGTCGCGAGCAGCGTGATAGTTCTATCACAGCGGCTTCCTCAAGCAGAGAAGTCAAGGAGTACCAAATATCAAGCCTGAGAGGGGAAGATAGACAGAAAAACAGAGCAACGGGCGTGCAAGCCATGAACACTAGCGTTGGATCGCCCGCGGATACGAGGTAACTCAGAAACTGCTTGATTTTCACTTATCAATATCACGGAGCATCGAACCTTACACCAGAGTATCCTGTTTTCTTCCTGCTTGGTCTACTCTAGACTAGATGATGTGTGTGTGTGTGCGCGCAATTTGTTAGGCTAATTGTTATTCGCTAAAACCATGCAGTAAGAATTAGTAGCATGTTCGTCACTTGGAGGCACGTGAGATGTGTCGGTGGCATGCGCCATAGTTGGCTTCTTCGGTGTGGAATGAGGTGTAAAGATACACGTGACCTGAAACATTAATCTGCCACAGATCCAGACTTGGCATCGGAGCACAAAGCGTATACTTCTTTTTTAACCGTAAACACGCACCTCCGATGTTTGTGGAACTGACAATATGTTAGGAAATTAAGCAAATTTTGATTATGTTTAATTCGGATTAGCATCATCAGAAGGATACTGTTGTGGCAAATCGCATAGTGACACACTAGAACTTTTAGCGGATACTCATATGGACCAAAGTCACGTGTCAAGACAGAGAAGATCAGAGCATATATACGAGTTCATCAAAAACTCCGTGCAGCAACTTCGTCGGCCATGGTGTTGAAGATGAGGTGATCATCACACACAAAGTAGTGGAAGCAGACGATCGGTTATCAAGGATGTAGTCAAATTTGAGCGATCAGCTGCATCAGGACGTCCCCAAAAACCTTACTCAGTGCGGGCTCTTAATGAACGAGGATCCGGAGGTCTTCTTTCCCGAACAGCTATGCATGCAGTCGCCGTAGAAGCAACGCAACACAAGGAACTTGGCTGGTGTGTGTGTGTGTGTGTGTGTGTGTGTGTTCTGTCTAATGTTGTGTTTGTAAGAAATCTCTAGAAGTAGAATCTATCCACAAAGAGCTCAAGTATTCACATACACACCTAGAGCCACCTTAATAGTGCACTGCCCAGCAAAACTTTTGTTCTTCCAACATGGCGCATAACATTAGGCTGAACCTGAACTCAATTCATGAAACATGACGCGCATGCTTGGGTGGTGTGGCGTGAAGTGGGTGACTGAGCGCAGACGTTAACGTTATTGCTCTAACAGCTCACCTTCTATATTGTGTAACTCTTTCTCAACCAGCATCATGAGACTAAACTTACACACTTGCAAATATCTCCTTTTAATTGACGATAACCCCCCCCCCCCCCCCCCCCACACACACACACACACACACTGGCGGAGCCAGGATTGGCCGACGCCCCAGGCGAGAAACTAAGGGTCAAAAAATAACCACCCCCCCCCCCCCCCCCTCCTAAAAATACAGTTTCAAAGCATATAAAAGTCAGGCAGGGGCGACGACGGCGACGCGTCTTCGGTTCGCTTCTGTGGTAGTAGTCGTTGCTAGGTAGTATATGAACCGGGATGTAATTTTTATTATATCTGGTGTTCATTTTATAAATTTCCCAAAAAAAGTATAAATTTTGAATTGCAAATCGGTGCATTCAGGCATTTTTTTAACTTAGCTGATTTAATAACAAATGCAAAATGTGAATTACTAAACCGGATTTGACATTTATGTTCTCTGCAGAACTACAAAACTAAGGAATACAATATGAAAAGGGAAAAGCATTAAGAATTAATAATCTTTTCTCAATCAAGCATCAAACAGTGGCAACTAGCAAGAGAAATTTCCCGCAAAAGAAAACTAGCAAGAAAAATTGGGATTTGGAAACAGTGGCTACCAAGAAAAATCTCTTCAGCAACTAGCCTAACACGGGCTACGCACGCTACGTCAAAACATCTTCGGTCATAAAAGACTCTCGTACGCTACGTACCAGCAGCACAGGCCCTTCTGCCTTTCTTGTTTTCGTTCACTTTTTGGTTATTGGGCTGGCTAATTGCCCAGCAACAGGGGTATGAAGTGGGCTGCGCCCCAGGCCAGCTTTTTTCTCTCTAGACATATAGGCTGGGAAATTTGTCACGCCCCAGGCCACTGCCTGGGGCCCAGATCCGCCCATGCCCCCCCCCCCCCCCCCCCCCCGAGACAGCTTACAACTTTGAACGTGTTATTTTTGCTATGTTAGTGTTTTTCATGGTTGCTAAAAACATACTTTTGATTTCCTGGTAGTTCATTGTTTTGGCATAAGTGTGCGGTGTCATTCCAGATATTTAAAGGGAATGAGGTATAAGATATAGTGGAACGAGGCCCATAAAATCTAACGGTCCCTCCATCAAATCTCATAGGCACATTGGATTGCATTTTGTTTCAATTGTATTATTTAATATGTCCGCAGTTTAGTGAAGATCGATTAAGGTTGACCTCCAGCAAGAGAAGCGGCCACCATTATCCACAACTGAACAACGAACAATGCCTTGAATTGTCAGTCTTGAGCTGACAAATTTCACTGAATGTCGTTACCAGTACATGAGTGCCAAGGCTGCCCCGCTGGTGGAACACATATGTCAAACTTCCCACCTTTCATGAGCTTACTAGATATTACCAGATCTTATAGACTTTGACCGGAAATTTAACTAATATAGGCGTGTAGAACACCGTCTTTACTTCCACAAGCAAAAATAAGACATTAAGAATAATTAGTATGACATATAGTATCAGTGAGAGAAGTGCACATTTGCTGAAGTGAGTTTATTAAATGTTCTCTCTAACAGCAGAGGTTTATTTTACCAAGTACTAATTCATTAGGTTTCCAGTCACATGTGTTGGGTTTTCCCTTCCACAAGTGTTGTCTGTCTCAAATCCATCTCCTTTGATGCATTATTTATCATATTCCTTAATAGACCTTTTGTAAAAGGATTTGCTAGATTTTTAGCTGTTGAAACATAATTTAACGCCATTACTCAGAGTTTTTCAATTTCTTGACATATTTTAATATTCTCTTTACGTGTCATGAACTCATCGTATTATCATTTGGACTACTCACTTTAGCAAATATAGTTTGATTTTTCATAGTTCGTGAGGATAGATGGTATGGGTTTTCCAAGCCCAGGCAAGTCCACTAGGAATTCACGAAGCCATTTTACTTCAAAAGTATTCGTATCTAATGTTGTGACGTCTTCTTCCATTATTCAGCTCGTTAGCTTGCAAGACTTCCATGATATAGCACCACAACCAAGAGTGAATATATATACACTTGTTGTCTTTATACCATCAACACCACATATCCAACTTGAGTCACTATACCCTTCAAGTACTCTTGGATACCCTGTGTAGTGGATGCCATAGCTCATGGTGCCTTTTACATAACGCATTACTCTCTCGGCAGCATGCTAATGATCATTCCCGGACTATAAAGAAAACGGTTTAGTTTGCTCATAGAAAACGAGATGTCAGGCCTCGTGACTCTTGCTGAATTGTTCGGCGAACCAATTATTTGAGAAAATCTCAATTGATTTCTAGTGGTTTTGACTCTTTCGAAGCAACATACAAAGATTATAAGCTGTTGCAAAAGTTTTGAATGGGAATACCCAAATCTGCTCAACACCTTTTCCACATAATGTGATTACACAAGGGTAATCACATTGTTTTCAATTCTCAACAACTTGTTGTTCAACATAACATTAGCTTCTCCACTATCTTTCATCTCAAGACATTGAGATAAGAAAGTTTTGATCTCTTCAATGACTTAGAGCGTGACCCCAATAATTAATATGTTATCAACACACAAGCATAAGATCACTCCCTCGCCCCACCATAGCATTAGTAGACAGATTTGTCGAAAACAAAACCTATGAAGTCAAGGTTTCGTCAAACTTCTTATGCAATTGCGTTGGTTCTTGTTTTGGAACAAACAAAAAATTTAACAACTTACAAGACCTCCTTTCCTGACCCGGCACTACAAATTCATCTGGTTGTTCCATATAAATTTTCTCGTCCAACTCCCCAACTAGGAAAGTTCTCTTAATGTCCATTTGGTGAATGAGAATGTCATGTGAGGTAGCCATGGATAATGGTATTTGAATTGTGGCTAGTCTAGCCACAAGTGAGTAAGTATCAAAGAAACCCTCACCTTGGTATGGGTATAAACCTTGAAAACAAGCCTTGCCTTGTGCTTTTTAATTAGTAGTACCATCAGATCTGTAATTTATTTGAATACACATTTACGTCTACTCTAAAGTGCAAGGCCAATTGGTGATCTGTCAAGTTCCATTAGCTAAGATAGCACCAATCTCTCTCTAAAGTGCTTCCGTCGAGTAGTCTACTCTCAAAGATGCTTCACCTTTTGAACTGGTAGTGGGATACATCATTAAGAAAATACTTTGAAGTTGTTTGTCTTTTTCTCCTTGGAGGAGCTTGATTGTTATCCTCATCAGAACATTCATCGCTGGAATGTTCAGAATCTTTCATTGGATTGAATGATTTAGGATCAGATTGTTGACTTGACATGCTAGGCATATCTCTTGTAGGAAAAATATCCTCTAATAAAGTTGCATCTTTAGACTCAAAGATGCTACCAAATTTCAGGTAAAGTACTCTACATTTCACCGCTAAAAATCTATAACCAATACTATGTGCAGTATATCCATTAATGACACAACAAATGGTTTTGGTGCAAGTTTGTGTTTCTTTAGAACCGCCACAATAACTTTTGCCAAGCAACCCTATGTACGCAAGTAGGAGCCTTAACCTTTTTTTACCATCGTTCAAACTAGTAGAGTGGCCCATGCAAATGCACATGCAATGTTATCAATCTTTATCATATATTTTAGTATTAGGCTATTAGAACAAAATCTAATTAATCATAAATTCATCTTAATTGTGTGAAAACTATAATATATGGGTCATTAATAAGTTTAATTTGAAAATAACAATATTTTATATAGTTTTTTGGATGGTTTTAGGAAGATAGCCTATAATTTCCCTTAACTTTTGGAAGTAAAGAACCAATTAGGATAAAGATTTATATTGATCACCAATGAGTAGTTGAACCAATATATTCCACCTTTCATTCATCACCCACTATCCATTTTTATTTCCTATCCCATCTTCATATTGTTGAATCTCTTTCATCACTTGAGCTCTGCTTCTTTAATGCCTCCATGTTACTGCACAACTGGAGAGAAACAATTGACTTAGTATATAATAAAAATACAACATTTATTACATTTTGCAGTAGGAATTGGCGGATATGCATCTTATCACCATGGAAAACTAAGAGCGTTAGTGTCTTCATTTGAAAATTATGTTAAGAATACTAATTGTATCTCATACATAGATGATTCGTTAGGCATGGGCAAGGTCTCCAGTATCCAAATTTGACCTTTTTTTGCACATGTATTAGTGAAATAAAAACATGCGGTATGGTTTTATCTGGCAAACTTATTGCTAACATTTCCACCTCATGAACCTAAATATTACTCCCTTTGAAAATTGAGGACATTTTTAATACTTAAAATATGTATTATTTCATATTCATTAGAAATGAAAAGTGTTATTCCCTATGTATCCATACTAAATGTCAAAATTTTCGCTACAATGCATGTGTGCGTGTCCTAGAATATATAATTGTGGGTAATTTGCTTAGTTTTGTCTGTCAGTGTCTCCAAGACAAATTTGCCAAAGTTTCTTGATCATAGAGAGTTGTTTTATACAATGGCGAAAAGAGTTTCCCCCGTTTTCTAATATAAAACAACCAACACCAATCACAGAACAAGTGCTTTGGCAGAGAACACATCAAGCCCAAAAGAAAAGAGAAAAAGAAAAAGAAACTAATGCCCAAAACGACAGCTCAACGAAGCGTGGATGACCTGCCGCCGATGCGCCCATCAGAATCGTCCACCACACTCCTAGACTCCAAACCGCCGCGTAATAAGCAGCACCGCCAAGAAGGAATGGGACGACGACGCTGCTGCCCGGACAAGTCCTAGGGTTTCCCCCGGCACACGAAGGGGAGTGGGGGATGGGTACCTCCGACACCCTTCAGGAGCCGGATGAACCGGCAGGGATTTCTCCCGCACCCAAAACGCCACTACCCAACCGATCCGAAGCCTTCCAAACAACTTGACACCCACCAACATGCGCCACCACGATCTTGATGCCACCCACATCTTCTCATTGAGTTCACCATCACGAGGCCTAGAGGACGGAGAGAGGGAGCGTCAGGAAGCGGGGGCGACATCACCGAAGCCGCACGGGAGGGAACCACCAACACCGCCAACGCGCCAGAGGCCAGTGCCTCCAGCACCGTCATGAGAGCCGCCCGGGCACGGCAGCAGAGGCATGCCAGGCCTCCCGCGGGCTCGGTCGGGCCCTGAACGGGCCCACAAAGCCTCCACCGCCATGCTGCAGCACATCGGCGCTAGCGCCGCCGCCACCCACCAGCTCGACGCGGCACCTCCGCCTCCAGGGAGCCACGCCACCGACACTTCCTGCCGTCTGCCCGCCCAGACCCAGATGAGGCCCAAAGGGGCTTGAATCTGGGCCGAGCGGGCGCCGCCAGCTCACGCTGTCGCGCTGCAGAGCCCCCGTGCCCACGGCCAGTCACCCCACCGCCTCATCGAACCGCCGCTGCCTGGGAGCACCCCTCGGATCCGTGCAGCCCCATGCTGGAGCATCCTTTTGGGGGAAAGGCCGGGGGACGCCATCGGCGCTGCCCGGGCCTGACCCAGCGACGGCTACTGGAGAGAGGGATTGGGGGAGGGGTCAGGTGTGCGGCCAGTCACCCGTGGGGGGTGACGAGATCGCGAGAGGCTGAGGGGGTTTATTCTATCAGTTTTTTATTCAATAGAGACGGATTGGCATAATGTTATTCCTTGGTAAAGTTGTGGCATTTATGTCAAATTTTAATTAATTGTAATATTTTGCCAAAAATAAGTCTCTTGTAAGCATGCCCTTAATTAGTTGCATATATTCGTTTTGGATTGACTGGTTCAGATTTTATGCTTTTGAATGAAGCATCTGTGAATTTAATGTTGATTGCCAAAAAATGATACAACTTTGTTTCGATAAAAAATAAAACATATATTTAGTTCATTTGACGGCTCATGTTAAAAAAGTACGCCGATAGGGGAGAACTATCTTATGCTTTCCACTTATATGATTATAGAAAGGTCCGGATTACCAAAGATATGGCAAGGCAAAGGATAATTTGAAAAATTCACTGCCTATAGTTGCAATGAATATTTTTATTGTAATTCTACAATATTCCAGATTGTCACATAGTCGATAAATAATGCGGCTAGATAACAAACGAAGGAAGATATCTTTACTACAATTATAGCACTTGATTATCGTTCTTTGTACACATAAACTCTAGGGTGAATCTAGTAATTAGAAAATCATATACACATAGATTTTGGTGACATGTAGTTACTACTATGTCGACTTTAATGTAAGGATTGGATGCAAATTTATTGATGTCTTCCTTTAACTTTTCTCATATTTATCACATTTTCTCATTGTATCCTTAATTTAGAATGAATACTCACAAACTAACCCCTATGTGTTGGATTATAAGGTGTCACATACAAAAATCAAGAATCGTGTGTCGTACTTACAATGGGAATTATTCCTTCCTTTGGCATCTAGACTAATAATTTATGATCTATGTGACACTCTAGAATATTGGAGAATTAGAGTCAGCGTAATTCACTACAAACCATATATGGAATATTTTGTAAATTAACCTCCCCCACCATTTCTTCGATAAACCAACAGTGTCTGACATGGCGTTAAGCAAGTGAGATAGAGTTTCATTTTTCCTTCCAACAATCCAATTGTATTTAAAGGAATTAAGAGATGCCCTCTCATGGATTATGCCATGTTCAATGCAAAAAAAATTAAATTCCTTAGAAAAGTACTATCCACCATAATTAGACCGAATCATTTTGATTTTTCTTTCAAGCTGATTCCCAACTTTTAGAATTTATTGATTTTGAAGTAGTCTAGAGCCTCATTTTTCATTTTCAAAAGACATAACAATATCTAGTGGAATCACTAGTGAAAGTCATGAAGTATTTCTTTCACCTTTTGTCAACACATCATTCATCTCACACATATCTAAATGTACCAACTCTAATGGTGCCCTTGTGAGGCTTTTGAGGTTGCTTAAATTGCACACATGCTTGGCAATTAGATCCTTTGGCTAAGGTGAATTTTGGAACTAAACTCATACTAACTAGCCATGTGATATAAGTATATAACCAAAATTTATGTGACAAAATTATGAATGCGAAACATTAATCTAATCGGCGCTAGTGCATACATGGTTCACAACTTTATTACAAAGGTCCTCTAAAGAGTGATGAAACAAACCTCCACATTCACAGCCCTTTCCAACAAAAGGATCCATACATAGACAATGTCTCAGGGTGCCTGATAAGAGGTAAACAAGGATTGTTTTTAACATACACATGACTATTAGCACTAGTGTCAACCCACCAATCGGTAGATTGACATACTGAAAAAATATTTGGTAAATTACCATATCTAGATGTTATCCTTTCGGTATTGCCAATGATCATCTTGATAGATTTTGAACCTTATCCAACATCATTTTCTGGCCATGGCGGTCCGTACATTGAGGAGCTTAATGACACGTCTCACCGCAAACCTAGCTATGATCTTTCTCCTTGTTCTTGTTGTGCCCCTTTTGGGCCTTCTTCCTCTTGAAGTTGTCAGTGTTGGAGATTTTGTTCTTTCCCGTGAAATTGTGGGCATTTTTTTGCATCCCATTAGCAGTGGAACGTCCATATACTCCTTTAGATTGGGTGACCTTTGCCCTTGCCTTCTCTTCAACATCCAAAGATCCAATGAGACTTCAATATAGGCCTCTTGCATCTGGTGTTTCCAAGAGTGGAAAAGTTCCTCCATGTAGGAGGAAACATAGAAACAATGCTCCCGACAACAAAATTGTTGAATAACATACATTTAGGGAGCTCGAATTCTTTTTTACATCCACTACAGCTCAAGGGCTTGTCCAACCAAGGACTTGTTCTTAACCATTATGTAGTCATTAAACTCCTCTATAGTATTATAGTTCACCACCAAGATCGGTGATGCCGAAACTCGATTCAAGTGCATCCCACGTTTATTTGGCATCCTTCATATGAAATATGCATCAACCAACCTGTTACCCAGCACACTTATGACGACACCAACAAAGGTTACAGTGGCCTTCGAGAATGTATTGTCTTTATTCAAGAGTAAGCAGTCCCCTCGTAGTGCCAGCCGAAACCCAGCACACGTTGATAGCGGTGAGACACATGATGGTTTTGGTCTACCACCTTTTGAAATGAGCACGTGCAAACATGCTCGGTTTCATAGCAGCAGCAAAATCAGCCAACAAAAATTACCTAAAACACATAATGTTTTTGAATTGTTAGGAAATTAAGCAATTTTTGGTTAAGCTTAATCAAGATTCACAACAAGGTTATTGACATAGAAAATTGAATACGGCAGACTAGGAACATCTAGCTGATACTCGTATGGTCAAGAGAGAGAAGATTAGAGCATATGGGTTCACCGAAAACTCTGGTGGAGCAACTTCATCGCCTATGGTGTTGAAGTTAATTGATCATCCGCCACAGAGAAAGTGGTGACAGCAGATGATCACCCCTCGCCCATTGCAGGTTCTCAAGAGAAACAGTTTCAGAGGCCTCCTCTCGCGTGCAGAAGCAGTGCAACACAAGGAACTTGACTGGTGTTTGTGTTCTGTCTACTGTTGTGTCTGCTTTTGTAGCCCCTCTCCTATGTATATATTTACTCCACATAGACAAGATGGGTGGAGAATGAAGAGATGAAGATGACACACGATGGAAGAAATCTCTCCAGGCAAAACTTGCCTTAGTAGTGTGCTGTCAAGCAAAAAAATAGTTATACCAATAAGACGCATAACAATAGCCGAAACCTGATCCGGAGTTGATTCATGACACATGCCCGTTGCGTAGTGGGTGTGGAGTGAATTGGCGCACGTCATTTATCTCTTTACTCATGTTAATAAAAAGTAGTAGAACAATTCATATTATATATTGATGATGCCACTCGTGCTCAACTAACAAGATGGTACTGAACTTACCCACCTACCATGCAAGTTAAATGCGCATTTGAGATTTGAGAGTTATAACTAGGCAGAGACCCATAAAATCTATCACGGTAGTACATCATAAAAGGTATACGCCACATGATTCAACAAATTATCATTTGGATCCTACAGTAAGCTTGTCTGTTGTATATATCTCAATGGATAGTTATCCTTGATGCTTTCGAATCAGAAACTTAGTTAATCGAGGGTAGCTTGGATGGTTTGGTTGAACCAGGTCACCATGGTTCAAGTCTTAGTGGCTTAAAGTTCGCACCAGTGCTTGCATTTTTTGGATTTATTTCAGCCTTCCCAGTGTTGTTCATTCTGTGGGAAAAGACATTTATGTTGATTATAAGGTGACGGGTGACTTTGTCAATCACAAAATTTGTCGGCTTGTTTCTTTAGGTGCTCATAAGGATAGGCTATGTGTGCATTCCCTAACATCTGGTTTGGTTGGGGATAATTAGGGGGAATGGGAATTGAAGGGGTACGAGACTTTAAATCTATTGTTTGGTTGGAGGAATTGGGAATTTATAAGGGAATAGTTATGGGACTTGAGACTCCAACTCTCACCGTTTATTAACAGGGGAGGAGGTGGTAGTTGGGAGGCAATTGTTTTAGTGAGTTAATCTAACCGTTCATCATAACTTGTTTTAACTTCCTTTGTCTAGTCCCTCGTCAATTCCCACGAACCAAACAAGGAATTAAAGTTTGTCCTTAATTCTCACACATAATTCCTATCGTGCATCAAACAGAAGATTGGGAATAAAACGACTCATCCCATGTCTAATCTCAATACAAATCCTTATTCTAAACTCCCATCCCCCTTCCTAAATATTGCCAAACACACTGTAAGAGTGATTGTGCATACATGTATAAGAGTCTTGAGTTAATATATGAAACTCTAGGCATGTCGGCGGTCTCTAAAATCATTTTGGAGATAAAACTATAAGATACCCCGTGCATGATATTTGAGTATTTTGACATTATATTTGGATGAATAATATGAGAACTAAAACTAAGAACATATAAGATTTCTTGTATTTAATTATTGATGAGGCGGATCTTTTTTCATGCATGTTTGCATATTGAGTTTGGTCTTTTGCATGCATATTTACATGATAAGGTGACATGCATGAATGTTAAAATAAATAAATTAATATGGACTAGGGGCCGCCCGGGGGTGCGAAAGGCGGGTCCTTTTCGCTCGTATCTTTGGTTGGGGCAACGAGGGGGCTCAGGTGAGATGGTGTCAAGGTCTTGGATGCCGGGGTGGCGGCCCTGGTGGTGGTTCCACGGTGCTCATGGGCAGAGCCCGTGGCTCGGTGCTACCCAGTTGCCACGGCCGTGTGGGCGTGGTGGCTGGTGTGTGGCATGCAGTTGTGGTGAGTGTGGCCGGGTGAAAACCTGATCTATCTTCGGACGGACTGGCGGCGATGAATTTCGTTCCCTTCTTGAAAGTGTCATCGCGGCTCTCATTGCCTGTCGTGTTGCTCTAGGGGGAACCCTGATTCTCAGATCGGGGGATGATGGCGCTCCGGTGTCGTATCATTCCTGAAGGCGCCGCCTTGGAGCCCACAGTTCATCATATGTGGCTTCACTTAGTATGTAGAGTAGAACTAGGGGCCCTTAGTATGTAGAGTATGACATCCGTGAAGAGTTATCAACCAAGATTAGAGTTTTAAATAACCAGTTATAGCTCTGCTATAGCGGTTTGAGAAGGGTGCTGTCAAATGGTGTTCATGTAATTGTTGTCCGGTGAAGTTATTAAATAGCCGGTTATAGCCTCGCTTTAGCTGATTTGGAGAACCCGACACTATTTGGCATAGTCTGCTATTTAAAACTATGATGGTGATATCAATGGTTTTGAAGTGCTCCTGTTATAAATGGTAATCGGGAGTACTCTAACTGAATGGGCAAACTGTAAAAAAATCATAAATACTTGATAGAGCCTTTCCAAATAATATCTATGAGGTATAGATCTCACAATGCAACCGGATCAACCATGTAGCCTCACCGATGGTATTAGATAACGATAGTAGCCAGTGATAAAAATTCATGTAAAAAAACATGTTGTGCTATCTTACGTGTTTTCTAGTTCGTATATAGTCCCTATTGAAATACCTAAAAAGACTTAATTATATTTAAAACGGAGAGAGTATTTTTTTCCAAACCTACGTGCAATCTGCAGAGAATGCCGAAGACCAAGCAGATAAGCATTGTAAATTTGTATACCTTTTTTTTAAGCTGTAAATTTGTATACCTGGTTGTCACAAAACCCTAGTTTGCTTCGCGGTCGATCACGAATGTCGCTGTTGCTGCTTATGCCACGCATAGAAAGCGGAGCTAGATCGTAGGCTTGGCCTTGCCGCTGCTACCGTTGTCACACGTTCAGAGAGGATTTCGAGGTAGCGGCGACCAGACCGATCACCGATCAGCCAAGGCGCTGCCATGATAGAGGAGCAAAGAAAGATGAAAAGAAGCCTGATCTGATGCATCATGCGTCGCACCTACATTTTCTGAGGGAATGCGTTGCACCTGCCTGGCTGCCTAGAGTCCTATCAAACCAAAAGATCGCTAAATTTTCAGAAACAGAATCATCATTTTTTTCGGAAACAGAATCATCGCTAGTTACTCGGCTTCTTCGTTACGATGATAGTTGCTCGTATTACCACTTGGGCCAATCCCAACAGCATCATCTTTTTTCTAGCGCGCGTGCAGGTTAAGCTTCTACATAGCAGTCCGTATCGGGGGCCCCTTCGTAGTCGGGGGCCCTGGGCGGCCGCCCCTCTCGCCCCCCCTCAGGGCCGGCCCTGGCTAGACGGCTAGGTATATAACTAAGAGAGAGGATGTAGGACCCCCTATGTAAAATTAATGTATATAACTAAGCATAATTTAGACGGCTAGGTATATAGCTCTTTGAGCTGTATGGTGTGCCCGTTAACTATAAGGGATCAAGAACACCAGTGATGTCAAAAATAGGGCCGCACCCTAACGTTCTCAACTTATAAGTTTTTCTTTACTAGTGTATGGTGTTTTTTCTTGAAAAGGAGGATATCCCCGGCCATTGCATCAACACGATATATACAATCATATATTATTAGTAATGCAAAATCCAGCAACCGAACAACATTGCCATAGAAATAAAGCAAAAAAAATATATGAGGCCGCATGCCTCGCGATAGTGATTCCACCAGATAGCCACTAACCCTTTGTTACAAGACACCTTCAAATGAAAAATACACGACTACTCGGTCACGCTTTCAAGAAGGAATCGTCGCACGTGCGTCGATAATGACGAGTCCACCACAAGGTTGAACTCTAGATTCTCATTCCCAAAGCCAAGTTTCAATCCACCACGTTCACCAAAGACATGACACAGGCACGCGTCGACATAACCCAATCAGAGATCTTGTTTTTCCACTGGAGTGCATAAACTCATCGTTCAAGCCGTTTGTACCATCCGCCCTTATCCGGCTACCGACTTCTCGATAGCCAGATATCTCTGAAGAAGACAACGGAAGACAAAGACGTCCCATACCACTTGCCTCCCACTACTAGTGTATGGTGTGCCCGTCAACTACAAGGCATCCGTACCAACTTTGCCAATCTTAAGATCTACAAGCTCAGACTTTCAAAGGTGTTCATAGGGATAAGGTATGCGTGCATCTAGGGATGCATGAGTGTACGTGTGTACATGCTTTGTATTGTGTTTCTTAAGAAATGTAATAAGGCAGGTGTCCTTCATTCTCTTCTAATCAATTATTGATCGGTGTATACATAAATTTATTTCATTCTCAGATACGTGCCAGATTGCAAATTAGTATTGAGTGTGGAATTGATTATCTTTTATCAGGAACAATACGTCGATCATCTCATTGCCCGGTGCCCAGCAGCTATGGAACCAGTGGGAGATCCAATGCCTGGTGCTGGCGAGCTTCTCCTTGCAAGTCTTCCTCCTCTTTTTCCCAGGAGTTCGAAAGCGCCGCAGGTCCAGCGTCCTCAGCTTGCTGCTGTGGGTTGCGTACCTGCTGGCAGACTACGTCGCAACCTTCACCCTCGGCCGCCTGGCGCTCCACCTCAATGACCCACGCCACCAGCTCCTGCTCTTCTGGACTCCCTTCCTGCTCCTCCACCTTGGCGGACAGGAGACGATCACGGCATTCTCCAAGGAGGACAGCTTGCTGTGGAAGCGTCACCTCCTGAGCCTCGGCTCGCAGGTCCTGCTGGCCGTCTACATCGTCACCAAGTCATGGCACGTCGTCAGCACCAAGCAGCTTATGGCACCCATGGTGCTGATGTTCATTGCCGGGACAATCAAATACGCGGAGAGGATATGGGCGCTCATGGTCGCAGGCATCTCCATCACGCCCGGGAGCAGCTCCATGTCGGACTATGTGCTCAACGTAGAGAGTAGTGTCCTTGATGATGCAGAGTCCTATTTCCAGAGGCTCCATGATCTTTTATCAAGTGAAAGCCAGGACAAGATAGATTACGAGGGCCTCGTGGAGGTGGCTGGGAAGGGGATGCGGATATGGTTGAATTTCTTGACGGACATGGCTCCTTTCTTGATGTGGAACAAAGGTGACACAATTGACCGCGCCATCAGGAAGTTGAGAGGCCTGAGGAAGCCAGAGCTCCGGCACCAGATCGCCTACAAGTTGGCCGAGATCCAGCTCTCACTAGTCTATGACTTCATGTACACCAAGTATGGGGTGCTCCAGTACCACCTCAACCTCGTCTACAGTGGGATTGAGCGGCTCGTCACGTTTGGTGCAACCTCCGCGGCGCTGGTGCTGTTCCTGAAGGCTGACCTGGATGGGCAATTCGCCTACGACGTGAGAGCCGATGTCAAGGTATCCTACGTGCTGTTAGCCGGTGCAGTCGCACTGGATTTGACCTCCATTTTCATGGTCATCTCGTCATACTGGCCGTACCTGCCAGGCCGAAGCCCCTTTGTGAAGATTGGATTCCCTGGTAAGAGGGCAATGTTCAATCTGACCAAGCTTGTCCATCCACTGGGGAAGGGGTTGTGGTCAGGGCAGATGGCGCAGTATAACCTGATTAGTGAGTGCATCAACGAGAAGCAAGCTAATCTGTTCGTATGGGTTTTGCGCAAGGTTGGCCTTGTGTCTGACGTCAAGCACATAAAAGTCTCTCCTGATCTCAAGGAGTTCCTCTTTGGGAAGCTGCTGGATATAGGGGCCACTAAACACGTGCACCATTACTGGAAATGGGACTGCAGCACGTTCCGCGGCCAATGGGCACGGTCGACACTGGAGGAGACAGCGGAAGGAAGGTCGATAGATCAGTCCATCCTCAACCTGGAGGGCGGAACTATCGCGAGTGCCGTCCTCATGTGGCATATGATCACCGAGATGTGCTTCTATAATACCACCGACGACCACTGCTCCTCCACCCTTCACAGGGACATGAGTAGGCAGTTGTCAAACTACGTCATGTACCTCGTCGGCAAGTGTGGCGTCAAGAACGGAAGCGATGGACGTTTCGAGTACGGTAAGCTCCGGCGCGACGTGAGCAAAGCTCTCGCTCACAAACGTTTCTCCGGGGGGCGCCTGGAGCAGAAGAAGGTCATCCTGTACGCCTACGAGGGGCGTGGGGTTTTCACCTCCCGTGCCAGTGCTGCCGCCAAGGAGCTGCTCAAGATCACAAGCTCAGCTGAAAGATGGGAGTTCATAGCTACCGTGTGGACTGAGATGCTTTGCTTCCTTGCACAGAACTGCGAGGCGGCATTCCACATCAAGAATCTGAGCACTGGTGGTGAGTTCGTCACGCACGTCAGGATCTTATCGATTATTCTGGGCATTCCTTTTCTCCGAGAGGCATGGCAAGCTCAAGGTAATTAATGAAACTTCCTAATTAAGGGCCTTTACAAATTATTGAAGATATTACTTTTCTTCTTGCGAAAACTTCTAGGCTTTATTATTTGGGGAATTTTGGTTTCTGTCACTTTATAAATGATGTTACTGTGGATTCTCTGGTAAAAAATCTTGTATGCTAGCACATACAAAATGGGTGTATCTAGGTCTCAGTCGATTGAGACTTAACCAAGTCTTAATCAAGTGATATACTCACGCTGTCCCGAAATAAGTGTATCAACTTTGTACTATATAAGAAGAAGAAAAACTGAAAATGTTTTTTTTGTATGAATCTTCATGCAAGATCAAAGGAATATAGCATGAACTGAAACATAAGGAAGTCTTAGTCGACTGAACCTTAGCAAAACTGATACAAAATATAGCAAACGTTATCGTTTCATTCTTTGCACACTGAATTGTACCTGAAATTTTACATGCAGGTCAGTTCGTGCCTAATCAAATTATTTAGATATTCCACAACAGTTCTAAATTTAGGCCTTTTCAGTATCAAAGCATTGGGGTAGTTTGACAGGGATGTAAACCGGGTCCCTAAGTTTGAGATGTACTGGAAATAAAGTGGTCAACCTTGATGACAACAGTACGGAAAATACGTCTAGATACATCCATTTCAGCAACAAGTAATATGAATCGGAGGGAGTACTATTCAAAAAGGTGTACTTTTAGGTGCCTAGCGTAATACAATTTTAAAGTAGCCTAAACTTATGCCTGCTTTCTATGCTGGTATGATAGCTCAATCCCTTTTTGGAACATATAAATTAAAAAAAATGCAACAATTGCGGTGTGAACGACGCAGATTGTTCCAAATGGCTAATTATTTATTTAGAAGTAATAAGTTCAATGCTTTCAGACTTCACAATATGATTGGACAGTTACAAATCAATTAGTGATATATCTATAGATCAAATTAAACTAGAGTTTCAATGAAGTGTTTCGTGAGTGAGATTGAATAAGATTCACATATTTCCATGGTTTAATGATGTGATCATTGGTTGGTATGAATTTTGAGCCCTTTTTTACAAGATATATTGAGTTTAAGAGTTCCGTTTTGGTTCACCTTTTTAACTGTATTTATGCATGCTTACATCTTAAATTATTTAGTTTTAAATTTTTGGTATTATCTTTGGAAATACTCACCCCTCCTAAATGTCATAAATCAGCTAGGGATGACACGGAGTATTCTGATTTCGTAATGTTTTAAATCAAATAACTTGGAGGATCCCAACTTCAACCCTTTGGAAGATGTTGATTATGTTGAGACCGATTTTGCTGACAAAGAAGAAGTACAATTCATGTGCTGGTTATGGAGCTTGTCGGACATTTTAACAAAAAAATGAATTCTTTATTCCTACCTATTCTGTTATGAAACTAAGATGATAGCCTTATGCTATGCGAAACTTGTATTTCATAAGCTACTGATGTGTAAACATGTGCATTTCATGACTGCGGATGATGTTGTAAGAGTAAGAGACCTTGTAATTTTTTTTGCTGTTAAAGTGTGTATGTGAACTTACTACCTAACTAGCATGCTGGCCTTCGCAATTGTCCGTACTGCGCCAAAACTGTTAAATATTTATGTTTATGCTATGAAACGAAATATCCTCTAATTTACCACCATTTCAACCACACAATGGTTTAGACATGGACGAATTTCTAAAGTTGTAACTTTAGCTACATTTTATATAGGATTATGTTGGCAAACTAATAAAAATAATTATGAATTTCACAAAAAAATAAGGGCGCAAATATCCAGCTGACGTTCACCCTGGTGGAGGCTTGCTGATTGGTTTCCTCTTGGAGGCTCGATCGACCGAACGATCTTGTTCGTTGGAAGAAAAATCCCATGCTGAAAACATTAGTAGAAAAAGGGTCAAATGTTCAGCTCATTAGTCCCGGTTTGTATTTGAGCCGGCACTAATGTGACCATTAGTGTCGGTTCCAACGGCTAGGCGGGCCGCTCTCATTAGTACCGGTTTGTGCCGAACTTTTAGCACCGGTTCGTGCCACGAGCCGGTACTAAAGAGAGTGGTGGCAGAATGTTGTCAGTCTGGGCCCCTTCAGCACCTTCAGTACGGGTTCGTGCCTCGAACCGATACTAAAGGTCGTCCTATATAAACCTTTCGTCCACCCGCGCTATGTTCTTCCCCCTTTCCCCCCTCCTCTCTGTTCTTCCCTTCTTCCTTGAGCTCATCACACATTTTTCCCAAACTTTGTAAAGATTTGAAGGCCCCCATTCATTCAAATGATCACAAAGGTTAGCAACTTTGTCCTTTCATCTCTCATTGCTGGATTACCTCTTGCAATGGTTTATATAGTGATTAATTTGTGGGTTTTAGTAATTTGGGAGGAATTATATGTGGTAGTATTTGATTTATATGCAATTTAAGTCAAAATAACACTTAGTTTGCATATATAGGTGTGGTTTACTTAGTGCCTTCTAAATCTCCGTCGTAACCACCGTCGGTCGCCCGCACCGTCCCGTCACCAGCACCACCTTGTGGTGAGCCTCTTGTTCTTATCTTTTTTATATAAAAAATTCATGTTTGTGTGATTTGGATATATAGTTACTCGTATAATTATCTTACCCGTATGTTGTTTGTTATACATAGTGCCATGGTTTTGATATCCCTCCCCGTCGGCCCTCGTCCGTGTTATGATTCAGATGTGGTATATTCTCTTTTAAAACTATTTGTTGCATTTCGTGTTTATGAGAAATTATGCCCATCAAGTTGACATAGATATTTTTATCTAGGAGGTATGTGAACCGGAAATTCCAACTGACCCTCACTACAAGAAATATGTCAACTAGTGACCTTCTGTCAGTGACCCTAGAAGAATTGGTCATAGATCTATGACCATTTGAGACCAATTGGTCAAAAGCTGTTTGGGGGGCTCCAAACTCTAAATTATAACGACCATTTTGGTAAAAAAGCTCGTAATTTCCTTACACGAAATGGTCATAAAGCAGATAGCACTGGTCCGCTGTCTTATTTCTAGCCGATCATGACCAATATAGATGGTCATAACCTTGTAAATTGTGGTGGGTTGCTATAACTAGGCACCACCTCATCAGTTTTGCTTATGTGTCATGTCCATGTGGCAATTTTTGCCCTAGGTTGTGAAGCAACCTATATTTCTGTCATTCCCAAAAAAATGTCATAAATTCTGTGGGTCATATGTTTGTCAAATATGTAAAAAAACCTTCCTTGCCTAGTTCAAAAATAATTCAACAATATTCATTTTCCTATTCTGTTCAAAACAACACTTTGTGAAGGAAGTACCACTTTGGCATGTCCAAATAGTATCCATTTTCTACAGTGCTTTCCTATGCCCAAATAACTATCCTCCACCAAATGCCAGCTCAATCCATTCATTATTTTGAGCCCAGCTTCAACATTCGTATTTATATCCAGTGTGGTACTTTGCAAAGCAACTACCATCTAGGCTCCTCCTCTTGAGCTGAAAATTTGTGAATACGATCTTCTTAGTCACTGATCATCCTCCGCCAAAACTCACGCCCATTAGTCATGTACATTTCCCGTACCGCTAATCAAACACTTGGCTACTAATTCATGTTTCCGCATCGATTGGTCTCCTCGTGAGAATCTTATGTTGTAATTTTCTTCCTAGCACATACCTGGGGAGTGACCAACCCACTAGACATGCTTAGTCCGCCTAGAAAACAGGTCAACGCCACGGTCACGCAGTGACCACGCGGCGGGCATGCGAGTTTACGCGCTCTAGAGTTGGGGCCCTCGGCCACCGCCAAAACCTCGACGTATCGCCACCAAACCATGTATTTATGATTAAATAGGTACTTATGTAACTAGAAATGATTTTTGGAAAAAATAAATAGCAAATATGAGGCAGCCGCAGTTCAAATTTGACCCGCTTCCAACTGAATCGGCGGAAACTTGTCTTTTTCACGAGAGGTGGATCAAAACTTTTTACACCCAACCATTTTGTCAATTGTGCATTAAATATGTCCTAGTATTTTAGAAAATTGATTTGGTCCAATTTTGCAACAATTATTTGGGAGGTCCTTCACAAAAAACCCTCCTTTTAGGCACTTGAAAAATGGAAAATGGTTTTTTCATCCAAAGAAAATGAAAATTTCCTTAGGCAACATTTTTTGCCATTCCAATATGCACCCTTGTGCACAATATGAGATCATTTGAACAAACTACACCATGAATGTGGCCATAAGATTGATCATTTGGCTTGAAAGCCATTGATCTCTACACGTGATAGCTCGTTTCTGAGAACACTTTTTTTTAAAATAATTGTCGTATTACAAGTTTGTTATTTTCCCTGGGAACATGGCCACATATAATGACACAATGCGAAGGTTTCCCAATTTTTTGATTTTTTTTGATTTTTTTATGCCCGTTTCAAAATGTGGTCAAAACGGCGGGAATGACCGTTCCTAGCTAGTGGTTGAATCTTGGATTTTTTTGGTTTTTCTCTGATTAAATAGATACTTATGTACCTAGAAATGATTTTTGGAAAAAATTAAGAGCAAACTACATGGCAGCTACAGTTCAAATTTGACCCGCTTCCAACTAAATCGGCGGAAATTTGTCTTTTTCACGAGAGGTGCATCAAAACTTTTTACACCCAACCATTTGGTCAATTGTGCATTAAATATGGCCTAGTATTTTAGAAAAATTATTTGGTCCAATTTTGCAACAATTATTTGAGAGGTCTTTCACAAAAAAACTCCTTTTGGGCACTCGAAAAATGGAAAATGGTTTTTTCGTCCAAAGAAAATGAAAAATTCCTTAGGCAAGATTGTTTTTCATTCCAATATGCACCCTTTTGCACAATATGAGATCATTTGAACAAACTATGCCATGAATGTGGCCATAAGATTGATCATTTGGCTTGAAAGCCATTGATCTCCACACGTGATAGCTCGTTTCTGAGAACAATTTTTAAAAATAATTTCCGTATTACAAGTTTATTATTTTTTCTGGGAACTTGGCCACATATAATGACACAATGCGAAGGTTTCCCAATTTTTGAATTTTTTTTTGAAATTTTTATGCCCGTTTCAAAATGCGGTCAAAACGGCGAGAATGACCGTTCCTAGCTAGTTGTTGAATCTTGGATTTTTTTGGTATTTCTCTGATTAAATAGATACTTATGTACCTAGAAATGATTTTTGAAAAAAATAAAGAGAAAACTACAAGGCAGCTACAGTACAAATTTGACCCGCTTCCAACTGAATCGGCGGAAATTTGTCTTTTTCATGAGAGGTGGATCAAAACTTTTTACACCCAACCATTTGGTCAATTGTCCATTAAATATGTCCTAGTATTTTAGAAAATTGATTTGGTCCAATTTTGCAACAATTATTTGGTAGGTCGTTCACAAAAAAACCTCATTTGGGGCACTCGAAAAATGGAAAATAATTTTTTTGTCCAAAGAAATTGAAAATTTCCTTAGGCAACATTGTTTGCAATTCCAATATGCACCCTTGTGCACAATATGAGATCATTTGAACAAACTATGCCATGAATGTGGCCATAAGATTGATCATTTGGCTTGAAAGCTATAGATCTCCACACGTGATAGCTCGTTTCTGAGAACACTTTTTTTTAAATAATTGTCGTATTACAAGTTTTGTTATTTTTGCTGGGAACTTGGCCACATATAATGACACAATGCGAAGGTTTTCCAATTTTTTGATTTTTTTGAAATTTTTATGCCCGTTTCAAAATGCGGTGAAAACGGCGAGAATGACCGTTCCTAGCTAGTTGTTGAATCTTGGAATTTATTTGGTGTTTCTCTGATTAAATAGATGCTTATGTACCTAGAAATGATTTTTTGAAAAAAATAGAGAGCAAACTACAAGGCAGCTACAGTTCAAATTTGACCCGCTTCCAGCTGAATCGGCGGAAATTTGTCTTTTTCACGAGATGTGGATAAATTTTTTTTACACCCAACCATTTGGTCAATTGTGCATTAAATATGTCCTGTATTTTAGAAAATTGATTTGGTCCAATTTTGCAACAATTATTTGGTAGGTCGTTCACAAAAAAACCTCATTTGGGGCACTCGAAAAATGGAAAATAATTTTTTTATCCAAAGAAATTGAAAATTTCCTTAGGCAACATTGTTTGCAATTCCAATATGCACCCTTTTGCACAATATGAGATCATTTGAACAAACTATGCCATGAATGTGGCCATAAGATTGATCATTTGGCTTGAAAGCCATAGATCTCCACACGTGATAGCTCGTTTCTGAGAACACTTTTTTTTAAATAATTGTCGTATTACAAGTTTTGTTATTTTCCCTGGGAACTTGGCCACATATAATGACACAATGCGAAGGTTTCCCAATTTTTTGATTTTTTTGATTTTTTTATGCCCGTTTCAAAATGCGATCAAAACGGCGGGAATGACCGTTCCTAGCTAGTGGTTGAATATTGGATTTTTTTGGTGTTTCTCTGATTAAATAGATACTTATGTACCTAGAAATGATTTTTGGAAAAAATAAAGAGCAAACTACATGGCAGCTATAGTTCAAATTTGACCCGCTTCCAACTGAATCGGCGGAAATTTGTCTTTTTCACGAGAGGTGGATAAAAACTTTTTACACCCAACCATTTGGTCAATTGTGCATTAAATATGGCCTAGTATTTTAGAAAAATTATTTGGTCCAATTTTCAACAATTATTTGGGAGGTCTTCCACAAAAAAACTCGTTTTGGGCACACGAAAAATGGAAAATGATATTTCCGTCCAAAGAAAATGAAAACTTCCTTAGGCACGATTGTTTGCCATTCCAATATGCACCCTTTTGCACAATATGAGATCATTTGAACAAACTATACCATGAATGTGGCCATAAGATAGATCATTTGGCTTGAAAGCCATTGATCTCCACACGTGATAGCTCGTTTCTAAGAACACTTTTTAAAAATAATTTCTGTATTACAAGTTTATTATTTTTTCTAGGAACTTGGCCACATATAATGACACAATGCGAAGGTTTCCCAATTTTTTGAATTTTTTTCAAATTTTTATGCCCGTTTCAAAATGCGTTCAAAACGGCGAGAATGACCGTTCCTAGCTAGTTGTTGAATCTTGGGATTTTTTTGGTATTTCTCTGATTAAATAGATACTTATGTACCTAGAAATGATTTTTGAAAAAAAATAAAGAGCAAACTACAAGGCAACTACAGTTCAAATTTGACCCGCTTCCAGCTGAATTGGCGGAAATTTGTCTTTTTCATGAGAGGTGGATCAAAACTTTTACACCCAACCATTTGGTCAATTGTCCATTAAATATGTCCTAGTATTTTAGAAAATTGATTTGGTCCAATTTTGCAACAATTATTTGGTAGGTCGTTCACAAAAAAACCTCATTTCGGGCACTCAAAAAATGGAAAATAATTTTTTCGTCCAAAGAAATTGAAAATTTCCTTAGGCAACATTGGTTGCCATTCCAATATGCACCCTTATGCACAATATGAGATCATTTCAACAAACTATGCCATGAATGTGGCCATAAGATTAATCATTTGACTTGAAAAGCCATGAATCTTCACACATGATAGCTCATTTCTGGGAACACTTTTTTAAAAGAATTGCCATATTACAAGTTTATTATTTTTGCTGGTAACTTGGTCACATATAATGACACAATGCGAAGGTTTTCCAATTGTTTGATTTTTTTGAAATTTTTATGCCCGTTTCAAAATGCGGTCAAAACGGCGCGAATGACCGTTCCTAGCTAGTTGTTGAATCTTGGAATTTTTTTGGTGTTTCTCTGATTAGATAGATACTTATGTACCTAGAAATGATTTTTGAAAAAAAAATAAAGAGTAAACTACAAGGCAGCTACAGTTCAAATTTGACCTGCTTCCAGCTGAATCGACGGAAATTTGTCTTTTTCACGAGAGGTGGATCAAAATTTTTTACACCCAACCATTTGGTCAATTGTGCATTAAATATGTCCTAGTATTTTAGAAAATTGATTTGGTCCAATTTTGCAACAATTATTTGGTAGGTCGTTCACAAAAAAACCTCATTTGGGGCACTCGAAAAATGGAAAATAATTTTTTCGTCCAAAGAAATTGAAAATTTCCATAGGCAACATTGTTTGCAATTCCAATATGCACCCTTGTGCACAATATGATATCATTTGAACAAACTATGCCATGAATGTGGACATAAGATTGATCATTTGACTTGAAAGCCATTGATCTCCACACGTGATAGCTCGTTTCTGAGAACACTTTGTTTTAAAATAATTGTCGTATTACAAGTTTATTATTTTTCCTGGTAACTTGGTCACATATAATGACACAGTGCGAAGGTTTTCCAATTTTTTATTTTTTTGAATTTTTTATGCCCGTTTCAAATTGCGGTCAAAACGGCGGGAATGACCGTTCCTAGCTAGTGGTTGAATCTTCGAATTTTTTTATGTTTCTCTGATTAAATAGATACTTATGTACCAAAAACCGATTTTTGGAAAAAATTAAATAACAAACTATAAGGTAGATGCAGTTCAAATTTGACCCGTTTCCAGCTGGATCGGCGAAATTTTTTATTTTTCATGAGAGGTGAATCAAAACTTTTGACACCCAAGTATTTGGTCAATTATACTTTAAGTATGTTCTAATATTTTAGAAAATTGATTTAGTCTTATTTTGCAACAAATATATTGTAGGTCCTTCACAAAAAAACTCATTTTCGGCACTTGAAAAATGGAAAATGAATTTTTAATCAACCATGACCAATTTTTTAGTCAACTACGACCAATTTAAATGGTCAAGACATCGTACTCGTGTGCTGCATTTTGATTGGTCTGTGGGCGTTTCATGCGGATCGTGGATCGAACACCGTCGGATGCTCGCGGATCCAACGGTAGTCCTCACCCCAAGCCCACCTAAGCCAAAACCTTAGTCCTCGTGGACATTTTCCATCCACCCCCGCCTCCTTTCTTTCTCCCTCCCTCCCGCGACCTCCTCTCCCCCGATCCCATCGGCCGGTGCGACCTCTGCTCCACCAGCCCCGCCAGCGACCTCAGACCCCAACGCCGGCGCGCGGCAGATCCAACCCAGCAGCCACCCATTCTCCCCCGTCTCCTCCTCCCATCAGATCCATCGCCGCCGCCACCTCCTCATATCCTCCTCCCTTCAGATCCATCCACTCGCTGCCGCCCCTTCTCCCCCGTCTCCTCCTCCCATCAGATCCATCACCGCCGCCACCTCCTCTTCTCCTCCTCCCTTCAGATACATCCACCCACTACCGCCCCTTCTCCCCCAGACCAAGCAGCCTCCTCTCCTCACGCAACGGAGACAACAACGCCGGCGCCCAGCGACAACAGCGTCGCGGCTGGCTTGCTCGCCAGCGTGCGCGTGCGTGCTTCGATGCACGGTGCTCCGTCGAGCTGGCCGGACCATGGCGTGCGCGTTGCTTGCCTAGGGTTTCCGGTGGCAGCGCTGCACGCCGTGTCTCCGGCCACCAGGACGGCGACGGCACGAATCTCGAAGACCTCTCGGCCTCTCCCGGCCTCAAACGCTCACCCGTAGCCCTCCCCGTGGCTAGGGCGGCGGCACCTCCATCGTCAGCACGGCTCCGGGGACATTGGCGGCTCCTCCCCGACATCTGTCGCGCCCCCACACGCGGCTCAACCCCTGGATGGTACTATTCTGCCCGGTGGCCATGGGGTACTCGAGCTCCATCCCCTCCTATCTCTCTCTCTCTCTAATTTCTGCTCTGTTCTTTCACTGTAGGTATGTAGGAGGAAGTTGTAGATAGACAGGACGACAAGGATGGATGGCGCCTGAGGAGGGGGGGCTCGACCATGGCTGCTGCTCGGGATGCATCAGCCATGGATCTTATTCTCTGGCCGTAGGCGAGCTCGTCCCCTCCTCCTCTCCGCTTGATTGATTTGCTAGTACTAGGATTGGCCATTGCTTCTCTGGTGTTAGAATTTGGCACTGAATTTGAAAGTGCCCTAACTTGTTTGTTCTAACTAAATTCAGTTAGAACAAGTTAAGCTTCAGACTGCATATAAGAAAAGAATAAAAACAAACTCCTAAATTCAGTTAGAACAAGTTGAGTACTTGGAGTATATTCAGCGCCCTTGCTTGTTTGTTCTGACTAAATTCCATTGCCTCGCATGACCATGGGCGGAGGATGGAGCAGATCTTGAGGGCGTTCCAGGGTCTCGAGGGCTCCCACGTCTGGCCCTTCCAGGTCAAGCCTCGCTTTGCTGTTTGTTTCTCCTGTAGTGTACATTATATTACTTGGTTTGCTGTTTGCAACGTTGCCTGCGTGCTACTGTCTAGTTTGCTGCTGCTTTTCGTGCTTCACTGAATTTCAAGATTGGGTTGTGTTTTCTGAATTTTCGTGCTTGTTATGATGCAGTATGTTTCAACGGGAGCATCGGCGGAGAGGGTCAGGGAGTGGGTCTCAGAGCTGGCTCATCCACTTGGAGGTATCCACGTTGCTAAATCTTGGTGCAACTTATCATCAGATTTTCTTTGAAACTTGGCGTTGATTGGTCTGAAGATGAAACTATAGTACTATCCACATGACATGCAACAGCCACTTATATCAAACAGTGGAACAGTGCTGCTGTCCTGAATGGAACGACATGATATTCAGCATCGTTGAGAAATCGTTTGTGTACTGTCGTGTGTATAGCAGGGTTCAATTAGATACTTGGAATTAATGTCTGTGTACATATATAACCGATTGCATTCTGTATATACGCTTAGATGATTGTTTGGCTCTATATAATTGTTGACATGAATATCTTCACTTTCCAAACAAGTATAGGATTGTGCTTATGCATACAGATTATCCTAACAAAACTTAAAGTAAAAATTGAAGCATGAAATAAGCAATAAGTGGCTGATTTTTATCTGCATGTTAAGCGGAAAGTTGCAGCCAAGGCTTATATATTACGAAATATTGTCTCACATTTGAGATTCTACCATTGTTAGGGACATTGTAGTGTGATCATTAGTGTACTGATTAAAGATGTCCCTTGTAGTGTTATCTGCATGATTTTTTGCTTGAAGATGTACTGATTCATTAGTCAAGCAGAGACAAAAGTCATCTTTTGTGTCTATTAAGTCACGTAAAAATCACATAACTTTTTCAGTGCCTAACATTATATTTAAGCTATACTTTGTTGTAAGTTCTTGCTTATATTAGTGTCATTCATTTCTGTTCTAATTACTGTGGAGCCGAGAATGAACATTTTTCTCTCTTTTTAGACTGCTAGATTGTACAAGTTGAATAATCTGCTCTAGTTTAAACAAGTTGGGATCCATCAATACAATAGTACTTAGTTTGCGTTTCATCTTGCTTGTAATAAATATCCTCACTTCTAATTTACCTCAAGTTTACCGTCTGCCGGAAGTTTCAAATTAGAAGAAGTTTCAAATTCTTATGTTGGTTTATGTTCTGTTTGTAGGTTATGAGATATGCTGCTGGAGAGATGCCGTTAGCAAACTAGAAGGGATGCAACCAAATCCAATCGGAAGCATGGCCTTCTTGTAGGTTTGCACATAAGTGGAAGTTGTAATGTATAAGTAGTCGCTAGAGCTGTGATGGTGATCTTTCTTTTGACTGGCTGTCGTTTGTTATAGATGACAATCTTTTAGTTGCTGCTTCAAATGATGTAACTGCAACAAATGATGTATGATTGTACAGTGAAACAAATGTTGCTTTGATAGCAAAATTGAAAAAAAAACAGAATTGTTTCTCTATTGTCTAGTCCTTTGAATTAGTGGGCTGGAAATATTGATGGGCTGGAAGAGGCCTTAACCCAAACAATATTGGACAAAAAATGAAAGGGAAAGCGTCTTAAAAATTTAAAAAATTAAATGAACCGCAAAAAGACCGAGGCCCAGAAAAATGGAAGAAGCTCAGAAAAGAAAAGGGGCCAAATTGTTGGGCCAGGGCCATGTACCTAGCGAAATTAACAAAAAATATATATATTAAAAAGGCTGAATTAATGGGCTCGGCCCATCTAAAGCACCGAAATGGACCGGGCTGATTCTAAGTAATGACCTTTTCAATTGGTCGCAATTTTGCCATGTCAGATTGCCACGTCGGATCCGACGTGGCCTGGGCAGACAGCCAGTGACCAAAACAAAATGTCATGGGTTCAAAGATCTTCTGTTTTGGTCGTAAACGTCTACGACCTTCTCACACAGAAGGTCGTTAATTTTAGTTTACGACCGCCAGCTTTTGACCTTCTGTTTTTGGTCATAAAAAGGTCGTAAATGAAAAATAATGACCCTTCAGTGACCAATAGTCAAGGTCACAAGTTGACACATTTCTTGTAGTGCCTATTGTCGAGAGGTTAAATTTAGTTGAAAGAGAAAACGAGTATTTGAAAGAAAAATTGAAAAGAATTGACGGGGAAGATGGAATTGGAGTTTCATGTTGTCGATGTTGTCGATTATCACAAGATCGAGATCGAGAAAATGCGCTTGAAGATTAGAAAGATTACAAAATATCCCATTGATAGTGAAGCTTGGTATCATTATGTTGTTGGATCAATTGTTACCTTAGTTGCGATCTTGATCGCATTTGTTGTTGCATTTAAATGCTTTAGCTAGAGATTTATTTGTTTGTTGCATTTAAGTGTTGTATGAACTTGTATTAATTTGGTCTTTTCGGTGTTGTGTAATGAAGATTCGCCAACAATGGATGTACGATGACCGATGCTCTCCCGTGTTCATTAATAGCGTGCATACTTTTCTTCTTGCGGCTGAGGCAAACAAGCGGGAGGATGATTTTATGCCTTGTCCATGTGCTGCCTGTAAGAATGATCACAATTACTCTAACTCAAGAACCATTCACATCCACCTGTTTGAGTCCTGTTTCATGCCCCACTATAATGTTTGGACCAAGCACGGAGAAAGAGGGGTTATGATGGAAGATAATGAAGTGTTGGAAATATGCCCTAGAGGCAATAATAAAATGGTTATTATTGTATTTCCTTGTTCATGATAATTGTCTATTGTTCACGCTATAATTGTATTAACTGGAAACCGTAATACATGTGTGAATACATAGACCACAACATGTCCCTAGTAAGCCTCTAGTTGACTAGCTCGTTGATCAATAGATGGTTATGGTTTCCTGACCATGGACATTGGATGTCATTGTTAACGGGATCACTCCTATGTCCCCCAGCGCCCCCTTTTGCCTCTTTTCGTGTGCGGGTGTTAAACTGTCTCGGAATGGACCGAGGTTTGCCAAGCGGCCTTGGTATACCACCGGTAGACCGCCTGTCAAGTTTCGTGCCATTTGGAGGTCGTTTGATGCTCCAACGGTTAACCGGGTAACCGCAAAGGCCTCTGTGGTGTTGCAGCCCAACACCCCTCCAAGACAGCCGAATAACCCATCTAAGTCACCTCCATGCTCTTGGTCGTTCGATCACGATCGTGTGGGCGAAAACTACACTCCATTTGGAGTCTCCTAGCTCCCTCTACCTATAAAAATACCCCCACCCCTCCGAAATCCCACATCAAACCCTAGCCTTCTTCCACCCCGCGCCGCCGGACACGTCTGGTCCGGCCGGACAAATATCCCGCCACCGCCTTCGTCCAATCGAGGCGCGCCACGTCGCCACCCGGGCCGCTCCTCCATCACGCCTCCACCGCGGGCCCGCCTGGCCCGTGGCTGGCCTTCCCGCGCCGCCGAACGGGCCCATGCCCCGCCGCCCACCCGCCGCGCCGGCCGCCGCGTGGCGCCCCTCGCCGTCCCGCCGCCCCCGCGGCCGAATTCGGCGCCCCTCGCCGCCCTCACCTTCTCCGGTCGCCGTCCGCTCGGATCCGGCGAGATCCGCCGCCGCTTTGAAATCCGTGCAAACCCTAGGTTGACCCAAAATATCTCCAAGTCTTTTAATGTTTGCATTTTATTTCCATATTCATCGCATCATAACTCTTCATCTGTAGCTCCGTTTCGTGCGTGTAATACATCGAGATGTTCGTATTGATGTGCTCTTCATTTCTTTCCATTGTGCCATGTTCATTAGTGTCCATCTTGATGCCCGAATCATCGTTGCAAGAGTGCTATATAATGTTGTCTGTAGTAGTTTATCAGAACATGCTCATTTGTCATTTTTGCATCTTTTTGTGTGATTTTCTTTTGAGCATCAAGTCTACGTGTGTTATGAACTAAAACATGCCATCTTTGCTGTGGTGCAATCCACTCTTCATGATATGCCACGTGTTTATTGTTACAAGCTTGCAAAGTAGCCTCCGTGATATTGCTGATTTCAGGGACTTAAAATTTCTCTAAGTCATTGCTCTGCTGTTATTTTCATGCCATGTATTCATGTTGCTACAGTGAGATCCGTGCCTCTTTTGTGTATGTTCAGTAAGGATGTTTTGGACATAGGTTGTTCTCTGTCCATCAATGCCTCTGTTTGCATTTATAGAGTGCTCTAGCATGTCTTAATCTTGCTCTACTTTGGCTATAAAATGTTCCTGGCAGATTGTTTACATGTTATTCAATTTTTCCAAGGTTGTTGTTAGTAATCCAAGCATGCTATGAACTTGCTCTTGCCATTCTTAGCTTCATGAACATGCCTTCTTGCTGATGCTATGCTTATCTTCTCATTCTATGCCTTGTGTTGAGTGCATCGAGGTCGCAAAGTTGCCTTCATGTTGCTGTTTATTCCATGCTCTGTTTTTCTGCTAAGTCTGAACCTGGTAATAAAACTTGCTATGTTTATATGGGTGCCATCATATCTTTTGTGCCTTTTTGACTCATGGTCATTAAGGGACTTTTGTTCTATGCATTGATTATATTTATGCCATGCCTTTGGTTGCCATGATAAGTTCATGTAGCATGCTGTTTGATAGCTCTTAACATTGCAACCTGATGTTATTTCTGCCATGTCCTGTGAATTCTGCCAAGTCTGTGAACCTGTTATTATTTGCAATCTTGCCATGTCCTTTTGAGCATGTTCTAGTGATTTCTGGAGATAGCTCACTGTTCATGTTTTGTAATGCCTTACCTGTACATCATGTCCATGCCTTTTGTTTTCATGTTGAGATCCTGTAGCATCTTATTTTGATGCTTGCTAGATGCCTAGTTGCTGTTTTGGACAGCTCGTCCTTTAAACTTGTATGGACTATATGTGTTGAACCGTTGCTCCGTTTTGAGTGTGCTCTATATGAAACTTGCTTAGTTTTGCATGTAGCTTCATATTACCTTGTTGCATCCATGTTTCAAATGTGTTTGCTTGATGTTTGAATGCATTTTGCATCAATGCCATGTTTGATTTGTTTTGCTCATATCTTCTAGGCCGTAGCTCCGAATCAAATGAACTTTATATGTAAATTGACTAGAATTTCGTGTAGATCATCGTGGTGCATATTAAATTGCTATTTAACAACTTGAACATAAGGTTTATTCAGTTCTGGACCAATTTCGAAAATTGCATATGGGGACTTACCGGAATTGTTCTATGTTGTTTCTGGCCTCATTTAAACTTGCTTTGATGTGTTGTTCTTGTATGCATCATCTCTTGCCATGAGTAGCTTCATGTAGCCTTGTCATGCATCATACTTGGTTGAGCATCATGCCTTGTTCATGTGTGGTGTGTTTACCGTGTTGTGTGCTTCTTCTTGATAGTTCCCGTTTCGTTGCGATCGTGAGGATTCGTTCGTCTACGCCTGGTTCATATTCGTGGCTTCATTTTCTTCATGGGCTCGTTCTTCTTCCTTGCGGGATTTTAGGCAAGATGACTGTCACCTTGGATCTCATTACTATCATTGCTATGCTAGTTGCTTCGTTCTATCGCTATGCTGCGTTACCTACCACTTGCTGCTCAAGCCTCCCAAATTGCCATGAACCTCTAACCTTTGTCACCCTTCCTAGCAAACCGTTGTTTGGCTATGTTACCACTTTTGCTCAGCCCCTCTTATAGCGTTGCTAGTTGCAGGTGAAGATGAAGTTTCCTCCATGTTGGATTATGTTTATGTTGGGATATCACAATATCTCTTATATTATTAATGCATCTATATACTAGGTAAAGGGTGGAAGGCTCGGCCTTATGCCTCGTGTTTTGTTCCACTCTTGCCGCCCTAGTTTCTGTCATATCGGTGTTATGTTCGTCGATTTTGCGTCCCTAACGCGGTTGGGTGACTTATGGGACCCCCTTGACAGTTCGCTTTGAATAAAACTCCTCCAGCAAGGCCCAACATTGGTTTTACCATTTGCCTACCACCTATACATTTCCCTTGGGAGTAGCTAACCCGAGGGTCATCTTTATTCAGCCCCCCCGGGCCGATGCTTGTCTAAGTGTTGGTCCGAACTAGAGTCCTTTGCAGCGCCACCTCGGGGAAACTTGAGGGCTGGTTTTAGTTGTACGGTGTGCTCATCCGGTGTTTCCCTGAGAACGAGATATGTGCAGCTCCTATCGGGATTGTCGGCGCATCGGGCGGTCTTGCTAGACTTGTTTTACCATTGTCGAAATGTCTTGTAAACCGGGATTCCGAGGCTCATCGGGTCTTCCCGGGAGAAGGAATATCCTTCGTTGATCGCAAGAGCTTATCATGGGCTAAGTTGGGACACCCCTGCAGGGTTTGAACTTTCGAAAGCCGTGCCCACGGTTATGTGGCAGATGGGAATTTGTTAATGTCCGGTTGTAGTAAACTTGAAGTAAACTCTTCTAAAATACACCAACCGTGTGCATAACCATGAGTGTCTCTTTTCGGGGTTGATCGAGTGGAGAACACGGTTTCTGGGTTATGTTTCACGTAAGTAGGTGTTCATGATCACTTCTTGATCATTACTAGTTGACGTCCGTTTGCTTTGCTTCTCTTCTCGCTCTTATTTGCGTAAGCTAGCCACCGTACATGCTTAGTCGCTGCTGCAACCTCACCACCTTACCCTTCCTTGCCCATTAAGCTTTGCTAGTCTTGATACCCATGGTAATGGGATTGCTGAGTCCTCGTGGCTCACAGATTACTGCACCAACAGTTGCAGGTACATGTTGTGTGATGATCATGACGCGAGAGCGATGTTACTTGTTTTGGAGTTCTTCTTCTTCTTCTTCGTCGATCTTGGGTTTAGGTTCCTGGTCGGCAGCCTGGGCTAGCAGGGTGGATGTTGTTGGACTTTCTGTTTATGTTTCATCCGTAGTCGGATGTTGATCTTGTATATGATGTATTGTTGTATTCATCTGACATTGTATGTCTTGGTTGTATCCCCACTATTATGTAATGTTGATGTAATGATATCCACCTTGCAAAAGCGTCTTCAAGATGCGCTTCTATCCTTGGTGGGACCTTCGAGTTCCTTTAGGATAGGGTCGCATCTTGGGCGTGACAAGTCGGTATCAGAGCCTCGACCGACCTTAGGAGCCCCCTTGATTGATCGTGTAGTTTGGCCGATGTCGAGTCTAGAACAAAACTTTTTCGGAGTCTAGTTATATCGGAGAGTAGGATTTCTTTTTACTCCTCTGCCCCTTCGTCGCTTTGGTGAGAAATCTTGACGTAGGTGTTTTGAACTACTCCTCTTCCCCTTCAAATTTTTCTTTAGGATCACGCGTTTAGTTTTCGTTCGTTGTCCTTCCTCTTTTGTCAGGTGCATTTTTTTGTCAAGTTGATTCGACCCTCTTTGTCTTTTGGAAGATCAATCCTGAGCTCTTTTCAATCGACGTTGTTTTTCCCCATCCGAAGTTGTCTTTCTTTTTCCCACCCGCCCACCCTTATTTCTTCTCTGAACCAGAGTCCGAAATCGAGTATCCATCCTATTCGTGCGAAGCCTTTGGATTCTCTCCTCAATTATTTCAACCGGTGCTTTCTCTTCAAGTTGTTCGTTTGTTCCTCGTTCCAAGTTGCCTTTGTTTTTTTTCCCGCCCTCCCACCCCTTTTATTCCAGAGTCTGAGCCTCTATTTGAGCATCAATTTCATTTGTGCGGAGTATCTTCAGTCTTTCCTCAATCATTTCAACCGCTGAATTCTCGCCTAGTTAATCATTGGTCGTCTCATTTTCTTTCCGGTGGATCCAATTCAAGTTTTTTGGTGTTGATCGTATTCTTTTCCTCGACTGAAGTGTTTTCCCCTTGCTCGTTCCTCCTCTCGCCATTCTTTTATCCCGGAGTGTTGAAGGCATCTCAGAAGATTCGTGTTCGCATTCAATTATTTCGAGGTTGTCACCTCATTCAAGTCTTTCAGTTGTTCCGGTGCATCATTTCTCATTCGACAATCCTTTCCAACGGTGCTTCTTTTTAGTGGGCCCATAACCCACAGGTCTTTTCCCAGGATCTTACCTGACTCTTCTGATTTTCCAGAGTTATTCTAAAATTCTTGTTGAAGTTTGACGTAAGTATGAATTTCATCAGTCAGATGCCTTCTCCAAGATCGCTTCCAAATGCTTTTATGTTCGGGTCAATCTTTTCTCTTTTCATTCTCCTGGAGTATCTCAACAATTTTACTGGTGTTCCTCGTCGTCATTCTCAACATGTGAAGACCGAAGAAGAGTTTCCCTTAAATTTTGTCCGTTCTCTCGGAGATTCGCGGTGCTAGCTCGATGTTACCCTATCAAATTGTTTCAAGTCATGCAAATTCTTTTCATCTATCTGGAGTATTTCAGGAGTTGCGTTCTTTATCGATCATCCGGAGGTCATCCTTTCGGCATATTTCTTCGTTCTAAGCTTTTGAATTCGTTCTCCAATTATTCTATGTTCATGCCTTCGTTCGTCTCAATATTCTTCCGGTGCTTCGTTCAAGTATAATCCAAGCAGTTCGCGATCTCTTCGTTCACTTGTCTCTGGATTCCCTCAAGCATCTTCGTGCTTGTTCTAATTCTTCCCAATGATTCATTCCTTTTTCGTTATTCAATTTTGAATTCTTATGGTGGTTCGTTGAAGATTCCTTTTCTGTTCTCATCATATCAATTCATTTGTTCTTTTCAATCCGACCGGTGGCTCAAGAAGACTTTCTCAAATTTTCACGATACATCCCCCCGTAATCTTTTCTAACGCGGATAAGTGGTATGCAATCCATTGCTTCTCATCAATTTAATTGGTGGAGGATAAGCATAACATAATTCTTATTCTTCTTTCATCAAGTTGATTAATTCCTTCCTTCGGAGATTGTTCATGTTGAATAATTTCTCGGTTCTAAGTTGTTCCTCTTTTCTTTCCTGGAGTTCAAAGCTTCCTCGGCCATCTTGTTAGAATCCCCATCAGAATCATCGCAAGGCTTTAATCTTATTTCTTTTCATCCTTCAATTCTATCTCAAAATACTTTTGTTACCGGAGTTCTTCACGGTGGTTCGTAATGATTTAATTCATTCTTCAAGTGTTCATCAAGATTCTTTTGGAGGAGCTCAAGTATCTTTCCTTCTTGCATCTCTAAGTGCAAATAATTCTCCGTATTATTTTGAAGTGGAGTTTTGCATTTCTTCCTTCCCTCTCATCTATTCAATCTTGTCCGCTTGTGGTCGGTTATCACCTAATAATATTGAGATGTTATCCATAAGTCCACAACAAGCAATTCTTTGTTGTTGATTTTCTCAACAACTTTGTTCAATCTTTTCTCGCAAGGATGCTTTTCAAATTCATTTGTCGAAGAAGTTGTCATCTTCTTCCCCGTTCTTCTCATTCCAATTTGTCAAGTCTTCCAGAGGCATTGTGTTATTCCTCTCGTCAAGTATCATTCCATCTTCTCAAGTTCACAGTCTATTATTTCCTTGTTCAGCCGAAGTGCTGCATAAATTCCTTTGTTTTTATTCCTTTTCTATCTTGTCCTAACCGGAATGGTTTCAAATTCAGTCTTATTCTTTGAGCGTTTACTTCTTGTCATATTCATTGTTCCTCTCTTCTACCAGAGTGCTCTCGACTTTGTTCATTTTCCCTCTTGCGTTCTTATTTCACCTCATCCCTCTTTCCCCCGTCTCGTTCCTAAGATCTTGGGACGAGATCTCTTGTTAGTAGAGGAGAGTTGTAACGCCCCAGATCTGATGCGCCAAGTGTCCGCCAGTTATTCGCCGCCGTTGCCATGTTAGCTTCTTGCGTGTTGCATCTTTGCCATGTCATCATGTGCATCTCATTTTGCATACGTGTTCGTCTCATGCATCCGAGCATTTTCCCCGTTGCCGTTTTGCAATCTGGCACTCCTATGTCCCCTGGCGCCCCCTTTTGCCTCATTTCGTGTGCGGGTGTTAAACTGTCTCGGAATGGACCGAAGTTTGACAAGCGGCCTTGGTATACCACCGGTAGACCGTCTGTCAAGTTTCGTGCCATTCAGAGGTCGTTTGATGCTCCAACGGTTAACCGGGTAACCGCAAAGGCCTCTGTGGTGTTGCAGCCCAACACCCCTCCAAGACAGCCCAATGACCCATCTAAGTCACCTCCATGCTCTCGGTCGTTCGATCACGATCGTGCGGGCGAAAACTACACTCCATTTGGAGTCTCCTAGCTCCCTCTACCTATAAAAATACCTCCCCCTCCGAAATCCCGGATCAAACCCTAGCCTTCTTCCACCCCGCGCCGCCGGACACGTCCGATCCAGCCGGACAAATATCTCACCGCCACCTTTGTCCAATCGAGGCGCGCCACGTCGCCACTCGGGCCGCTCCTCCACCACGCCTCCACCGCGGGCCCGCCTGGCCCGTGGCCGGCCCTCCCGTGCCGCTGAACGAGCCCGTGCCCTGCGGCCCTGCCGCCCGCTCGCCGCCCGCCGCGCCACCGCGCCGGCCACGGCCGTGAGCTCCGCACCTCTACCCCGCCGGCCGGCGCCTCCCCGCACCCACGCGCGCCTCACCGACTTGGGCCGCGGCGCCCCTCGCCGTCCCGCCGCCCCCGCGGCCGGATCCGGCGCCCCTCGCCGCCCCTCACCTTCTCCGGCCGCCGTCCTCGCGGATCCGGCGAGATCCGCCGCGGCATTGAAATCCGTGCAAACCCTAGGTTGACCCGAAATATCTCCAAGTCTTTTAATGTTTGCATTTTATTGCCATATTCATCGCATCATAACTCTTCATCTGTAGCTCCGTTTCGTGCGTGTAATATATCGAAATGTTTGTCTTGATGTGCTCTTCATTTAGTTCCATTGTGCCATGTTCATTAGTGTCCATCTTGATTCCCTAATCATCGTTGCAACAGTGCTATATAATGTTGTCTGCTGTAGTTTATCAGAACATGCTCATTTGTCATTTTTGCATCTTTTTGTGTGATTTTCTTTTGAGCATGAAGTCTACATGTGTTATGAACTACAACATGCCATCTTTGCTGTGGTGCAATCCACTCTTCATGATATGCCAGGTGTTGATTGTTACAAGCTTGCAAAGTAGCCTCCGTGATGTTGCTGATTTCAGGGACTTAGAATTTCTCTAAGTCATTGCTCTGCTGTTATTTTCATGCGATGTATTCATGTTGCTACAGTGAGATCCATGCCTCTTTTGTGTATGTTCAGTAAGGATGTTTTGGACATATGGTTGTGCTCTATCCATCAATGCCTCTGTTTGCATTTATAGAGTGCTCTAGCATGTCTTAATCTTGCTCTACTTTTGCTATAAATGTTCCTGGCAGATTGTTTACATGTTATTCAATTTTGCCAAGGTTGTTGTTAGTAATCCAAGCATGCTATGAACTTGCTCTTGCCATTCTTAGCTTCATGAACATGCCTTCTTGCTGATGCTATGCCTATCTTGTCATTCAATGCCTTGTGTTGAGTGCATCAAGCTCACAAAGTTGCCTTCATGTTGCTGTTTATGCCATGCTCTGTTTTTTTGCTAAGTCTGAACCTGGTAATAAAACTTGCTATGTTTACATGGGTGCCATCATATCTTCTCTGCCTTTTTGACTCATGGTCATTAAGGGACTTTTGTTCTATGCATTGATTAGATATATGCCATGCCTTTGGTTGCCATGATAAGTTCATGTAGCATGCTGTTTGATAGCTCTTAACATTGCAACCTGATGTTATTTCTGCCATGTCCTGTGAATTTTGCCAAGTCTGTGAACCTGTTATTATTTGCAATCTTGCCATGTCCTTTTGAGCATGTTCTAGTGATTTCTGGAGATAGCTCAGTGTTCATGTTTTGTAATGCTTTACCTGTACATCATGTCCATGCCTTTTGTTTTCATGTTGAGATCCTATAGCATGTTGTTTTGATGCTTGCTAGATGCCTAGTTGCTGTTTTGGACAGCTTGTCCTTTAAACTTGTATGGTGTGTATGTGTTGAACCGTTGCTCCGTGTTGAGTGTGCTCTATATGAAAGTTGCTTAGTTTTGCATGTAGCTTCATATTACCTTGTTGCATCCATGTTTCGAATGTGTTTGCTTGATGTTTGAATGCATTTTGCATCAATGCCATGTTTGACTAGTTTTGCTCATATCTTCTAGGCCATAGCTCTGAATCAAATGAACTTTATATGTAACTTGACTAGAATTTCGTGTAGATCATCGTGGTGCATATTCATAAGGTTTATTCAGTTCTGGACCAATTTCGAAAATTGCATATGGGGACTTACCAGAATTGTTCTATGTTGTTTCCGGCCTCAACTTGCTTTGATGTGTTGTTCTTGTATGCATCATCTCTTGCCATGAGTAGCTTCATGTAGCCTTGTCATGCATCATACTTGGTTGAGCATCATGCCTTGTTCATGTGTGGTGTGTTTACCGTGTTGTGTGCTTCCCGTTTTGTTGCGATCATGAGGATTCGTTCGTCTACGCTTGGTTCATCTTCGTGGCTTCATCTTCTTCATGGACTCGTTCTTCTTCCTTGCGGGATTTCAGGCAAGATGACCGTCACCTTGGATCTCATTACTATCATTGCTATGCTAGTTGCTTCGTTTTATCGCTATGCTGCGTTACCTACCACTTGCTGCTCAAGCCTCCCAAATTGTCATGAACCTCTAACCTTTGTCACCCTTCCTAGCAAACCGTTGTTTGGCTATGTTACCGCTTTTGCTCAGCCCCTCTTATAGCGTTGCTAGTTGCAGGTGAAGATGAAGTTTCCTCCATGTTGGATTATGTTTATATTGGGATATCACAATATCTCTTATATTATTAATGCATCTATATACTTGGTAAAGGGTGGAAGGCTTGGCCTTATGCCTGCTGTTTTGTTCCACTCTTGCCGCCTTAGTTTCTGTCATATTGGTGTTATGTTCCCGGATTTTGCGTCCCTAACGCAGTTGGGTAATTTATGGGACCGCCTTGATAGTTCGCTTTGAATAAAACTCCTCCAGCAAGGCCCAACATTGGTTTTACCATTTGCCTACCACCTATACCTTTCCCTTGGGAGTAGCTAACCCGAGGGTCATCTTTATTCAGCCCCCCCGGGCCGATGCTTGTCTAAGTGTTGGTCCGAACTAGAGTCCTTTGCAGCGCCACCTCGGGGAAACTTGAGGGCTGGTTTTAGTTGTACGGTGTGCTCATCCGGTGTTTCCCTGAGAACGAGATATGTGCAGCTCCTATCGGGATTGTCGGCGCATCGGGCGGTCTTGCTAGACTTGTTTTACCATTGTCGAAATGTCTTGTAAACCGGGATTCCGAGGCTCATCGGGTCTTCCCGGGAGAAGGAATATCCTTCGTTGATCGCAAGAGCTTATCATGGGCTAAGTTGGGACACCCCTGCAGGGTTTGAACTTTCGAAAGCCGTGCCCACGGTTATGTGGCAGATGGGAATTTGTTAATGTCCGGTTGTAGTAAACTTGAAGTAAACTCTTCTAAAATACACCAACCGTGTGCATAACCATGAGTGTCTCTTTTCGGGGTTGATCGAGTGGAGAACACGGTTTCTGGGTTATGTTTCACGTAAGTAGGTGTTCATGATCACTTCTTGATCATTACTAGTTGACGTCCGTTTGCTTTGCTTCTCTTCTCGCTCTTATTTGCGTAAGCTAGCCACCGTACATGCTTAGTCGCTGCTGCAACCTCACCACCTTACCCTTCCTTGCCCATTAAGCTTTGCTAGTCTTGATACCCATGGTAATGGGATTGCTGAGTCCTCGTGGCTCACAGATTACTGCACCAACAGTTGCAGGTACATGTTGTGTGATGATCATGACGCGAGAGCGATGTTACTTGTTTTGGAGTTCTTCTTCTTCTTCTTCTTCGTCGATCTTGGGTTTAGGTTCCTGGTCGGCAGCCTGGGCTAGCAGGGTGGATGTTGTTGGACTTTCTGTTTATGTTTCATCCGTAGTCGGATGTTGATCTTGTATATGATGTATTGTTGTATTCATCTGACATTGTATGTCTTGGTTGTATCCCCACTATTATGTAATGTTGATGTAATGATATCCACCTTGCAAAAGCGTCTTCAAGATGCGCTTCTATCCTTGGTGGGACCTTCGAGTTCCTTTAGGATAGGGTCGCATCTTGGGCGTGACATTAGCGAAGCCCTGCAGGAATACCACAAGCTCCACCACCACGCTGTCGTGCTGCCGGAGTTCTCCCTCAACTTCTCCTCTCCCCTTGCTGGATCAAGAAGGAGGAGACGTCCCCGGGCTGTATGTGTGTTGAACGCGGAGGCGCCGTTCGTTCGGCGCTAGATCGGATCTTCCACAATTTGAATCACCGCGAGTACGACTCCATCCACCACGTTCTTGTAACGCCTCCGCTTAGCGATCTTCAAGGGTATGAAGATGCACGCCCTCTCTCTCGTTGCTAGCATCTCCTAGATTGATCTATGTGACACGTAGGAAATTTTTGAATTATTACTACGTTCCCCAACATGAAGAAGAAGAGGACGACGATTGCTATCCTGGCCATGTGTTCCTTGAATATGATGATACAACAATGGGGGAAGAAGCTGAGCCGGCAATGTGGGAAGAAGTTGAAGAAGAGGCATCAAATGAGCCCGCTGATGATCTAGGTTGGGCCATTGCCGCTGATGAGAAGAAAAAGTTGCAGCGCATGTTAGAGGATCACAAGAAATTGTTTCACCCGAATTACGAAGCTGACAAGAAAAAGTTGGGCACCATACTTGAATTACTGCAATGGAAGGCAGAGAATGGTGTATCTGACAAGGGATTTGGAAAGTTGTTGGTAATGATAAAGAATATACTTCCAAAGGACAATGAATTGCTCGAGAGTACGTACGAAGCAAAGAAGGTTGTCTGCCCTCTAGGGTTAGAGGTGCAGAAGATACATGCATGCCTTAATGACTGCATCCTCTACCACGGCGAGTACGAGGATTTGAATGCATGCCCAGTATGTGGTGCATTGCGCTATAAGATCAGTCGCGATGACCCTGGTGATGTCGAGGGCGAGTGCCCTAGGAAAAAGATTCCTCCCAAGGTGATGTGGAATGCTCCTATAATACCATGGTTGAAACGTTTGTTCCAAAAGAAAGAGCATGCCAAGGAGATGCAATGGCACAGAGAAGACCGTAAGAAAGACGGAAAGTTGAGAGTACCCGCTGACGGTTCGCAATGGAGAAAAATCGAAAGAAAGTACAAGGAGGAGTTTGCAAGTGACGCAAGGAATGTATGGTTTGGTCTAAGCGCAGATGGCATTAATCCTTTTGGGGAGCAGAGCAGCAACCATAGCACATGGCCTGTGACTCTATGTATTTATAACCTTCCTCCTTGGTTGTGCATGAAGCGGAAGTTCATTATGATGCCAGTGCTCATCCAAGGCCCTAAGCAACCCGGCAACAACATTGATGTGTACCTAAGGCCATTAGTTGAAGAACTCTTACATTTGTGGAATCGAACAGGTGTACGTGCATGGGATGGGCACAAACAGGAAGAATTTGACCTAAAGGCGTTGCTATTCGTGGCCTGCTCTCAGTAACCTTTCAGGATAGACGAACAAGGCATACCGCGCACGCACTTTTTGGATGATACCGACAGTATATATTTGGATAATTGTAGGAAGAATGTGTACCTGGGACATCGTCGATTTCTTCCGAGCAGGCATCCCGTAAGAAAGAAAGGCAAGCATTTCAAAGTGAGGCGGATCACCGGACGAAGCCTCGCCACCGTACTGGTGCTGATGTACATGATATGGTCTAGGATTTGAAGGTAGTCTTTGGAAAGGGTCCTAGCGGACAACCTGTTCCGAATGATGCTGACGGACGCGCACCCATGTGGAAGAAGAAATCTATTTTTTGGGACCTGCCCTATTGGAAAGACCTAGAGGTCCGCTCTGCAATCGACGTGATGCACGTGACGAAGAATCTTTGCGTGACCCTGCTTGGCTTCTTGGGCGTGTATGGGAAGACAAAAGATACACCGGAGGCACGGGAGGACCAGCAATGTATGCACGGAAAAGACAGCATACATCAGGTTCATGCCAGCTACGCTCTTACCAAAGAAAAGAAGGAAATCTTCTTTGAATACCTGCTCAGTATGAAGGTACCATCTGGCTTCTCGTCGAATATAAAGGGAATAATAAATATGGCAGAGAAAAGTTCTAGAACCTAAAGTCTCATGACAGCCACGTGATTATGACGCAACTGCTTCCGGTTGCGTTGAGGGGGCTTCTACCGGAAAACGTTCGATTAGCCATTGTGAAGCTATGCGCATTCCTCAATGCAATCTCTCAAAAGGTAATCGATCCAGAAATCATACTGAGATTAGATAATGATTTGGTGCAACGTCTTGTCAGTTTTGAGTTGGTGTTCCCACCATCCTTCTTCAACATCATGACGCACATCCTAGTTCACCTGTGCGAAGAGATTAAACGTTTTGGGTCCTGTATTTCTACACAATATGTTCCCCTTTGAGAGGTTCATGGGAGTCTTAAAGAAATATGTTCATAACCGTGCTAGGCCAGAAGGAAGCATCTCCAAGGGCCATGAAAATGAGGAGGTCATTGAGTTTTGTATTGACTTTATTCCTGACCTAAGCCGATTAGTGTTCCTGAATCGCGGCATAAGGGCAGACTGGATGGAAAAGGCACGCTAGGAGGGGATCAAATAATATGTATGGGCGGGCATTCTCTCACTCAAGCACACTACACATTTCTACAGAATTCCGCCTTGGTGGCTCCGTATATGGACGAACACAAGAATTTTCTACGCTCCAAACACCCGGAGCAGTCTGACGACTAGATTATGCGTGAACAAATGGGGACTTTCGCCGGCTGGTTGCAGACACGTGCCATGCATGACGCCACTATGGAAGATGACCTGTACTTGTTGTCCCTGTTACCATCTTCGAATATAATGACTTTCAAAGGGTACGAGATAAATGAGAATACATTTTACACAATCGCCCAAGAAAAGAAAAGCACCAACCAAAATAGTGGTGTCCGCTTTGATGCAGCAACCAAGACGGGAAAGGAAACATATTATGGTTACATAGAGGACATATGAGAACTAGACTATGGACGTGGTCTGAAGGTCCCTCTGTTTTGGTGCAAATGGGTTAATATGACACTAGGCGGGGTAACGGAAGACCCGCAGTATGGAATGACAACAGTGGATCTCAACAATCTTGTCCTAGCCAATGATGTGGCGCAGGTTTTCTATGTGAAGCACATGTCTACCAAGCTAAGAAAAAGAAAACATAAGGAAGCGAATGCATCATACGATGAGCCAAAGCGTCACATAGTTCTTTGTGGGAAAAGAAACATCGTGAGATTCGATGACAAGACAGACATGTCAGAAGATTATGAAAAGTTTGATGAAATTGCTCCATTCACAGTGAATATTGACCCGAGCATCTAGTTAAATGATGAAGATTGTCCATGGTTACGGCGCAAAGGGACACACACGAAGAAAAAGTTTCACACCCAAAGATCCCACTCTGGAATGTGATCGGCTTCACTATCAACACTTTCTTCTCTAGTGAGTTTTTGAACTTATATATCTGGAAAGTCCCGCTTCGAATAAACTGGAGGGAATCTTTGTAATATATAGTTAGGGTACTTATGTGTTTTGGCATTTGAAACGCGAAGAAATTTTATGTGCAAACAAATTCTTTCATGCATTTACTGATTTTTTCAGCTAAATGACCCTGAAATTGAAAAACACTTCAAATGAACTCTGAAAAGGTTGAAAGTTGGCATGGTATCATCATTTCACCCACATAGCATGTCCAAAACAGTTGAGACGGTTACAACAAAAAAATGGATAAACTTCGTGTACAAAATGGACAATCTCTTTTGAAGTATCAGGGTTTCAGACGAAAACTCATCTGTTAGAAAGGCATTTCATTTTTTTTACTTATTACAACTCCAGACATTTTGTCTGTTCAGTATGCACCATTCAAAGCCGCGTCATCAAGTTTCAACCTTTTCTGACTTCGTTTGCTATTTTTCATGCATTTACTGGTTTTTTCACCTAAATGACCCTAAAATTGAAAAACACTTCAAATGAACTCTGAAAAGGTTGAAAGCTGGCATGGTATCATAATTTCACCCACATAGCATGTGCAAAAAAGTAGAGAGGGTTACGGCAAAAACTGTATGCACTTCGTGTACAAAATGGACAATCTATTTTTAAAGTTAAGTTATTCACAAACTAGTGATTCACACAAATTTCAAATAATTCAAATTTAAACTATTCAAATTTGAAAACTACCAGCACTGACAGGAAGTTTGTAATTTTTTGTACCTAAAGCAAAAATATTCACAAAGAAACTCTATATATAGGAAAAAACAACTCAGAAATAAATAAAAGAAAATAAATACAACAGAAAAGAAAAAAGGAAAAAAACTAAATGAAAAAAGCGAACCTACTGGGCCACAGCAGCCTGCATACGACTAGAAACCCAACCTCTAGTTGGGCTAGGATGTAGGCCCGCTAGCCCAGTAGGCCCAACAGGGCATCGCAACAGAGGTTGGCCCAGAAGGCCTGCTTTAGAGAGGAGCTCGAGATAGCAGCGGCGACAGGGCTTATAAGCAGGTGGGAGCGCCCCTCGCCTGGCAGTGCACCACCTTTAGTACCGGGTCATGGCTCCAACCGGTACTAAAGGGGGAGGGGGTCTTTAGTACCCGTTGGAGCCACCACCCAGTTCTAAAGGGTTGCCCGTCCCGCCGCTCCGCCTGACCAAAACAGGCCTTTAGTACCGGTTGGTGGCTCCAACCGGTACTAAAGGTGCCTTCTATATATACAACGCTTCAAAAAAAAAATCAGTTTCTCATCTCCCACTTCTCCTCTCTGCTTCGACATCGCCACTGCCCCGTCCCGCGCCGTCGCCCCGTCACACGCCATCGCCACCCCTGCCGCGCGTCATCGCCGTCGCCGTCCCCGTCGCCGCCCCCGTCCCCGTCGGCGCCCGGCCCTTCGTCGCGCGCCATCCCCGTCATCGCTGTCATGCCGCCACCCCGTCACCGTCGCCGCCCCCATTGCCTCGCCGCGCCCGGGCCCGTCGCCCTGCTATAAGAACCCCAGCCGCCATGCATATGGCCGGCCACCCCCAAGCCCGGCCACGCGCGCGCGCGCACACACACACACATGCACGCACACACTTAGATGTGTTTATTCTGTTTTTAGTTTTTTCTATTTTTTATATACAAAGGTTTTAGATGAATTAATTAATTATATTAGATTAATGTCAAAGGTTTTAGATGAATGAATTAATTATATTAATGTCAAATGTTTGATGGAATTAGCTAGATATATTAATGTTAGATGAATTATTTTTTTATACTTTTAGTTCGATGAATTAGATATATTAATTAATGTTAGATGAATTAGTTTTTTATACTTTTGTCAAAATGTTAGATGAATTAGCTAGCTAAATATATATAAGAAATCACAATCCAATCATTTAAAAAATGTTACATTTGCATATAGTATTTGTTCTCGATGATGCTCGGCCCGCATCCTCGCCGTCGGCCCGTTTGCGATGACGTCCTACTTCAGAGGACCCATGTCCGGGACTAGGATCCACCGGGCTGGCACTGGGAGGTGCTACCTTCAGGGGCTCGCCGCTTGGTGAGGAACCCGGCCCCGGGTCCCGTCGTCGACCCTGAGCTCCTTTGGTGGCGTTCGCGTGGGCCCCGTTCGGTGCAAAGGGAGCCGGCCCCGCCAGAGGTGGTGCGTCGCCGTGTCAGGGAGGAGGACGAGCACGTCCGTCGCTACATGGCTGCTATGGACGCCAGGTTCTTCAATACCTAGCAGGTTCTTTGGGGAGATGACCGGAGCTATGATCTTGTGATGCTTCCTTCTCTTTGGGTGTCCAAAGCCCGCGTCTCAGGAACTGCGAGTGTCCTAGATTCTTCTGTAATATTCGATCTTTATTAGCTATCTAGCTAGTGATGTATTCTATATATAATATTCAAGATGATGTATTCGAGATTATATATATTATTTCAGACAATGTATTCGAAATTATATATTATTCGAGAGGATGCATATTATGTACTATGATTCAATTTTTCCTTATTGATTGCATGCATGCATTGTAATTTGAATACTAAATTGTTTTATATTTCTTCTGGATTAATTTGAATACTAAATTGATTGCATGCATGCATCTTGAAATAACAAAAACTGGCGAGGTATATTTATATAAGCAGGCATCTGGTGATCACCACATGTTTTTAATGATTTGAAGATATGTTAACAAATCGATCTTTCTTCTTTCAGCCCGCTGGATCGAGCAAATCTTCTACAGGCAGCAGGACAGTGCGAGGCCCGGGAAAAAAGTTGAAGGAGAGCGTAAAGTACAACATCAATGCCATCAAAACTAATGGCGAACCAAGCGCGCCTAAGAACATTGCGAACAAGTTCATTCATCAGTGCGGAGTTCTTATGAGGGACCAACTCCCGATCTCCATTCAAGAATGGAAAGAGCCAGCAAAGAAACGTCCAGATCTTACTTGGGTTGACGATAGAGAAAAATCAACGCTTTGGGAATCTCTCATGGAACATTTGACCCTACCAGATCATTTCACCGATGCAGATGTGCAGAAAGTCAAGGACGCTGCTCTTAGGAAGATGGCAATTGCATTCAACACCCACAAGAAAACTATATGGACCAAGTACGTCGAAGGAGGAAAGAAGACTCCAGAATTCAAGGGAACACTAGAGAAGCAAAGAGATCACTGGCACACTTTCGTGAAATTCAAGGAATCAAAATTATCTAAAGAACGGTCGAGAAAAAACAAGGCCAATGCAGCAAAAAAGGAGCAGTTCCATAGGACGGGGCCAGGTGGCTACGCGGTGGCAATGCCTAAGTGGGATAAGTCTGAGCAAGAGATGCTGGATGCAGAGGTCACTCCAGTTACTAAGAGCTGGCCCCCAGGCGCAGAACTTGGTTCTATGTGCATGGGGGTGTTGGACCCGAAGACAGGCCAGGTTTCGAAGAAGGCATGTCTTAAAGGAGCCAAAGATAAGTTACTTGATGCAATAGAAGATGCTCGAAAGGGGGTGGTCACGCCCAACAGAGAGAATGACGAGCTTACGCGCACCGTGGGAAATCCTGAACACCCGAGAAGAACACGTGGCAAGGGCGTTGTTCTGTGGTATGAGGGCTTTTCGGACTGGAATGGGGGTCTCTGCAGCGGCAACAGCTAGCGGATGATCCAGCATTGGATAGCATCGTCCTATCCATGCCGAGAAGCAGCGTGGGTTCCGCCCGGGCGATGCACTGCTGGATAGATACACTGTGGATGACTTCATGGAGAACACTAACTGTGAGCTACACTTCAAAATGAAGAACATATCCATGAAGGTGGCGGACGCCATTGCTTATACAAATCTGAAGGAAACATGCCCTAGAGGCAATAATAAAGTTGTTATTTATATTTCCTTATATCATGATAAATGTTTATTATTCATGCTAGAATTGTATTAACCGGAAACTTAGTACATGTGTGAATACATAGACAAACAGAGTGTCACTAGTATGCCTCTACTTGACTAGCTCGTTGAATCAAAGATGGTTAAGTTTCCTAGCCATAGACATGAGTTGTTCTTTGATTAACGAGGACACATCATTAGAGAATGATGTGATTGACTTGACCCATTCCTTTAGCTTAGCACTTGATCGTTTAGTATGTTGCTATTGCTTTCTTCATGACTTATACATGTTCCTATGACTAAGAGATTATGCAACTGCCGAATACCGGAGGAACACTTTGTGTGCTACCAAACATCACAACATAACTGGGTGATTATAAAGGTGCTCTACAGGTGTCTCCGATGGTGTTTGTTGAGTTGGCATAGATCGAGATTAGGATTTGTCACTCCGATTGTCGGAGAGGTATCTCTAGGCCCTACCGCTAATGCACATCACTATAAGCCTTGCAAGCAATGCAACTAATGAGTTAGTTGTGAGATGATGCATTACATATAGAGTAAAGAGACTTGCCGGTAACGAGATTGAGCTAGGTATTGAGATACCGACGCTCGAATCTCGGGCAAGTAACATACCGATGATAAAGGGAACAACGTATGTTGTTATGCGGTTTGACCGATAAAGATCTTCGTAGAATATGTAGGAACCAATATGAGCATCCAGGTTCCGCTATTGGTTATTGACCGGAGACGTGTCTCGGTCATGTCTACATAGTTCTCGAACCCATAGGGTCCGCACGCTTAACGTTCGGTGATGATCGGTATTATGAGTTTACGTGTTTTGATGTACCGAAGGTAGTTCGGAGTCCCGGATATGATCACATACATGACGAGGAGTCTCGAAATGGTTGAGACACAAAGATCGATATATTGGACGACTATATTTGGACATCAGAATGGTTCCGGGTGAGATCGGGAATATACCGGAGCACCGGGAGGTTACCGGAACCCCCTGGGAGGTATATGGGCCTGATTGGGCCTTAGTGGAAACGAGGGGAAAGGAGCAAAGGAGGCGGCGTGGCCCCCCAAGCCGAATCCAAATTGGGAGGGGGGCCGCCCCCCCTTTCCTTCCTCCCTCCTTCCCCTTCCTTCCCTCTCCTACTCCAACTTGGGAAGGGGGAATCCTACTCCCACCGGGAGTAGGACTACCACCTTGGACGCGCATAGGAGGCTGGCCCTCTCCCCTCCTCCACTCCTTTATATACAGGGGAGGGGGCACCCCATGGACACACAAGTTGTTTAGTTGATCTTTTAGCCGTGTGCGGTGCCCCCCTCCACCATAATCCACCTCGGTCATATCGTAGCGGTGCTTAGGCGAAGCCCTGCATCGGTAGCAGCATCATCACCGTCATCACGCGGTCGTGCTGACGGAACTCTCCCTCAAAGCTCTGCTGGATCGTGAGTTCGTGGGACATCATCGAGCTGAACGTGTGCTGAACTCGGAGGTACCGTGTGTTTGGTACTTGGATCGGTCGGATCGTGAAGACGTACGACTACATCAACCGCGTTGTCATAACGCTTCTGCTTACGCTCTACGAGGGTACATAGACAACACTCTCCCCTCTCGTTGCTATGCATCAGCATGATCTTGCGTGTGCGTAGGATTTTTTTGAAATTACTACGTTCCCCAAGAGTGGCATCCGAGCCAGGTTTATGCGTAGATGTTATATGCACGAGTAGAACACAAGTGAGTTGTGGGCGATACAAGTCATACTGCTTACCAGCATGTCATACTTTGGTTCGGTGGTATTGTTGGATGAAGCGGCACGGACCGACATTACGCATACGCTTACGTGAGACTGGTTCTACCGACGTGCTTTGCACATAGGTGGCTGGCGGGTGTCAGTTTCTCCAACTTTAGTTGAACTGAGTGTGACGAAATATCGTTGTGGTTTTGATGCGTAGGTAAGAACGGTTCTTGCTCAGCCCGTAGCAGCCATGTAAAACTTGCAACAACAAAGTAGAGGACATCTAACTTGTTTTTGCAGGGCATGTTGTGATGTTATACGGTCAAGGCTTGATGCTATATTTTATTGTATGAGATGATCATGTTTTGTAACGGAGTTATCGGCAACTGGCAGGAGCCATATGGTTGTCGCTTTATTATATGCTATGCAATCGCCCTGTAATTGCTTTACTTTATCACTAAGCATTAGCGATAGTCGTAGAAGCAATAGTTGGCGAGATGACAATGATGCTACGATGGATATCAAGGTGTCGCGCCGGTGACGATGGTGATCATGACGGTGCTTTGGAGATGGAGATCAAAGGCACAAGATGATGATGGCCATATCATATCACTTATATTGATTGCATGTGATGTTTATCCTTTATGCATCTTATTCTGCTTTGATTGACGGTAGCATTATAAGATGATCTCTCACTAAATTTCAAGGTACAAGTGTTCTCCCGGAGTATGCACCGTTGCCAAAGTTCGTCGTGCCGAAACACCACGTGATGATCGGGTGTGATAAGCTCTACGTTCACATACAACGGGTGCAAGCCAGTTTTGCACACGCAGAAATACTCGGGTTAAACTTGACGAGCCTAGCATATGCAGATATGGCCTCGGAACACTGAGACCGAAAGGTCGAGCGTGAATCATATAGTAGATATGATCAACATAGTGATGTTCACCATTGAAAACTACTCCATTTCACGTGATGATAGGACATGGTTTAGTTGATTTGGATCACGTGATCACTTAGATGATTAGAGGGATGTCTATCTAAGTGGGAGTTCTTAAGTAATATGATTAATTGAACTTTGATTCATCATGAACTTAGTACCTACTAGTATTTGCATAACTATGTTGTAGATCAATAGCTCGCGATGTAGCTCCCCATTTTTTTGATATGTTCCTGGAGAAAAACTATGTTGAAAGATGTTACTAGAAATGATGCAGACTAGCTTCGTGATCTGAGTATTATCCTCATTGTTGCGTAGAAGAACTATGTCCTTGATGCACCGCTAGGTGACAGACCTATTGCAGGAGCAGATGCAGACGTTATGAACGTTTGACAAAGCTCGGTATGATGACTACTTGATAGTTTAGTGCACCATGCTTTAAGGCTTAGAACTGGGACTTCAAAAATGTTTTGAATTCCACAGAGCATATAAGATGTTCCAAGAGTTGAAATTGGTATTTCATACTCATTCCTATGTCAAGAGGTATGAGACCTCTGACAGTACTTTGCCTACAATATGGAGGAGAATTGCTCAACTAGTGAGCATGTGCTCAGATTGTCTGGGTACGACAATTTCTTGAATCAAGTGGGAGTTAATATTCCAGATAAGATAGTAATTGACAAAGTTCTCTAGTCACTATCACCAAGTTACTAGAACTTCATGATGAACTATAATATGCAAGGGATGACGAAAGTGATTGTCGGTGTGAAACGACACCTATGGGATCACAAGAATCCCTACTAGGGTTGCTGGGGAGCAGGGTTGCAAGAAGGGTAGGATTAGTAATCAGCACAAGGATCGTTTACCCAGGTTCGGGCCACGAGGATGCGTAAAACCCTAGTCCTGCTTTGGTGGATGTATTTCAGGGAGTTCTTGTGCTCTCGAACTAGCTATGGTGGATGCATGGTTTCAAAGAGCCGAATCCTTCTCCAGTACGCCATGGGCCTCCTTTTATAGTCGAAAGGGGCTGCCATAGTGGCATACAGGAGGTGGAAAGGTGTACAGTGCTACGAGCTTATCACTCGTATTACAGGACAAGACGCATTTAATGCGTCGCTGAGGTGCCCCTTGCTTTATTGGGGATGTGTCGTGGTTTTGTCACGGCAGATGTCCTCATGAAAGGACTTAGTCGTGGAGCCATCGCTACGGGTTAGCTTGAAGGGGTTAAAGTGGACACAGGGACGCAAGAGAGTTTATACTAGTTTGGCCCCTTCAATGAAGGTAAAAGCCTACGTCTAGTTGTGATGGAATTGATGGGGTTTCGATGACTAGGGAGCAAACAAGCTTCGCCTAAGTCTCGAGTTGTTGTCCGTTCTCCCTGAACCGCCGTCGGGTCATCCCCTTATATACATGGGTGACGCCCGTCGGTTTACAGAGTCCCAACACCGGCTCATAGATGTGTCCGGTTTGGTCTCTACTTATTCCTAACTTACAATACAAGTTACATATTGACGCCGGTTTACAGCTAGAGGCTTTAAACCGGTTATGGGTCTTGAGCCCTCATCTACCTTCATGGGCTTTAACATGCTTAACTACTGATGAAGTTAACCCGGCCCAGATAGGCCGGTTTACGCCCAGTAGTAATATCCCTAACATTAGGCCCCAGATTGATTTGAACAGGTTCATGTCAATCCTTAGCAAAAATCTTCATCTTCAACATCTCTTGTAGTTTGGTGAACCGTCTTGACGTCATCTCCTCAGGCTGCTGTAAACTAGCATGACGTCATCTGTCATAAAGAAGCTATCCATGATACCTTTTTGTTTAATAAATCTGTGACAATCGAGGCGACAACTTCGTTTCCAAACTCGCGGCCCCTTGATTTTCGCGCCTAACACATGTCTATTGCCTTATAAATAGGACCGAAGGGTCATTTCTTTTTCCCCTTCGTGTCCTTTTGCTTGGTCTTCCTCGCGTCGCCCAGCTTCGGAGCTCTGCTATCGCCGTTGACCTCTGCTCCAACTTTGGCTGCTGCATCACCCTGAACGTACCAGAGCACCGCGGCGACCTTCCGCTTCTTCCTCAGCTCCGGTAAGTCTTCTATCCTTTTCATCATAGATCTGTTCTAGGGTTTCCATGTTCTCTAGCGTTCATCGCTTGCTTCTTGTTCATATGATAGATCTTTAGACGAGCCTGTGAATCTTGCTCTGTGTAGCAGTAGTTTTTATCCTCCGTTTTCACTTCCGCATATTAAGACCATAGATCTGATCTGTACCTTTGCTTATTGATTCGGCACTACTCCTTTTGGGCCTTGAATATTTATCTCCTTTATGAACATGTTCCAGATCCAAAGTTGTAGTATAATCTTGTGAAATCTGTTTTTGTGTACTTACTCATCTACCGTCTTGACTGTTCAATGTTTAGACTAGGTGGTTTAACTTTGTAGAAAAAATTGACAAACTGGTATATACCATTAGTCCCCTTGTTGAACCGCCAGAATTCCTTAGCCAGGCACTGCCGCTTTATAAAAATCCGGTTTATAAACAACTGCCTCCGGTTTAGTAATATATGCATCAGGGTATACCTTTCCAACATGGATTTGAACCGGTAATTACTACCTTGCAGCCTGCGCTATGGCCAAACAAATGTACGAGTGCAACTGGGTTCCCTCTCGCGTGACCGAGACTCAACTGAATAATTTAGTCAAAACTGGCGCTTTAAGCAGACATGATGTCATTCACTGGAGGGTCCCTGGCCCATAATGTCCTCCCACGCCTCAAGAGGGAGAAGTTGTTGTTTTTGCTGATCATCTGGCCTGGGGCTTCAATCCTCCCGGTTCAAAATTTTACCGGGATGTCCTAGCCAATTTTCAACTCCGTCCACAGGATACTGGCCCCAACTCCGTGACCAACATCTGTCACTTTCAAGTACTCTGTGAGGTGTTCTTTCAAGAGGAGCCCACAGTTGAATTATTCAGAGATTGCTTCCATCTAAACCGCCGCACTGAATTTACTGATGGTTCCAATACAGACTTAGGTGGTATGGCGATTCAAGAAAGAGAAGAGGTCACTTACCCTCACGCCAAACTGCACAGCTATCCCAAAGAGTGGAATCAAACATGGTTTTACTGCAAAGATACCTCTCCTTCTGAAGAAAATCCTTTGCCGGGTTATCGTCCGGAGCGGCTAAGCAACACGCATCCCTTCCCACAGAGGCTGACTGCTAAGGAGAAAAGAAAATATGCTCCTAAATTATCCAAGCTCAGGGCCCTCATGGCTAACGGGTTGACAGGGGTTGATCTTGCTCGCTGGTGGATATCTTGGAGCATATTGCCCCTAAGCTAGCGCTCCGGTTTGATGTGCGAGTACACTGGCAATGTAAAAGACCCGCTACGACACATTGACATCCAGCTCACAGACGACGAAGTTACAGAGGCTGTGAAAAAGATATTGAACGAACCGGAAGCTGTCTGTGCTCAAACCGATCTGCTTCCCTTTTGTGCCATTAACAAACCGCTAGCTGTAAGATTCATACCTTATACTTTTTTATTGAATCTGCCTTTGTTCAAATTATCAACTGTTTAACATCAACATCTTTCAAACAGGGCGATGATCCGTTTTGGAGCAAGAAACTTCCACAAGAGAAACCGGAGAAACTGGAGAGACCAACCCGGCCAAAGACTAGAGTTGTGAAGAGACCCGCTAACAGGAAGAAAACCACTTCATCCTCCGATCCTCCAGCTGACGATGATGTGGGTAATCTGGACCTTGAGGTAGAGCTTGACTCACTTGGTTTATTTTTCACACGCCTTATTGATAATGATCATTGCCAGGATGATGCCGAAGTCAGTCACGCTGATGCTGTAGAGGTAATCACTCTCTCTCTTCCGATTCAAACCCTTTGCCCTCATAAAAAATTCGTCGAGCAAACCGGAAAGTTAAATTTTCTCATCATCTTGCTTATATGGCCCAAACTTTCTTGTGAAGACACAACAGCACGATGCTCGCCGCACAACCCGGCACAGCGGCCAGGTAGTTACCTCCGCCGGTTTACCGAACAGTCCGATTCGGAAACGCCGCTCAGAGGTCTCTAACTCTCTTGTCAATGCTTGTCCTAAAGCGGGTCGTTTTCGTCAACCTCTTAATCCATCTGACTCCGATTATCAGGGTACTTCTCATTCATCTTCTGACGAGTCATCAGCCACCCAGCTTCCACCACTTAAAACGGTGCTTGGGTGAGCCACATTCCTTATGATATCATTGATGTATTATTTTTGACATACACTGTGCTGATACTTCTTATTCTTTTCAGGGCCAAGCCTAGGCCAAGCAAGAAAGCCCGTCTGGAGAAAGCGGCCGAAGAAAACATTGCTCCTGAATCGGACAAAATACCAGATCCTGAAGAAACCAACCGTGATGATGTGCTGAACGACCCACCCCCGCAAGACAATGATTTTGTCGCTGAAGAAACACATGTTGATACCACAGGCCCTGTTGATCAGCCCACAAGCCCTGTCCGGATTGACAAAACAACTAACCCATCAAAGCAGACTGAAAAACCGGCGACCCCAGTGCGAACCGGCGAAGAATAAGATGATGATGTTGTTATTACTGGCATTGGTCGTACAGAGCCCAACAATCCTGTCGCTTTATCCAAGCATACTGCCAAGGATGAATTTGGTGTAATTGGTAAAGGCAAATGGAATGCTGATTTGGCAACCTATGCCGCTCTAAACGCCCAAGATCTCCATTCCGACTATCTGAACCGGCTATACACCAGCCGTGACTATGAAGCCAGTCTGGTTAATATGATGAAGGACAAATATCAGGTAATTTCCATATGCTTCTCTGCTTGTATATTTCAATCTGTCAACTCCAATAGCCCCCAAGTGACGGTTTAAGATATGAACTTGAACCGGGACTTTCCGATTTGAACTTCAATGCAACTGTACTGACGTAACCCCCAAAGGCCGGTTCAACTTAATGCAGTTAAACTAGGACTTTAGATAGCAAAAATTCTAGTGTCAGTAAGGACAGAGAAAATAGGCATTAGCCCCCAAGTGCCAAGTTTAATACTTGTATTGAGCTTGGGACTTTATAGAAATTGTAGATGAAAAGCAAATATGCATTAGCCCCCAAGTACCAAGGGCATAACTTGTTATGCGGTTGGTACTTCAATTCTGTACCATCATCTTCCTCATTTGATTGTCTGTATGCAGAATGAGCTGAGCAAAAGGGAAAGTCAAATCGCTGACCTGCAAGAAAATCTGAAGTCCCAACAAGCTGAAACCTCTAAGGCAAAAGAAGAATTAACCAGCGCTTTAAGCGTCATGGAAAAGCTTAAGGACGGCTACAACAAAGAGCAGGCGGAGTGGGCCACTGAGAAGGCCGCTTTAACGCAATGAGCGGAGAAGGTTGTAGCTGCCCTCAAACCGGTGGTGGATGAATTGACCAGTGTAAAGCGCCAAGTGCATTCTATGACCGCTGCCGTTTTTGGTAAGCCTTCTTGATTTCTGAAGTAACGAGCCCTTCTCATGTAATTGCCGGTTTATTAATCCTTTGAATGATACAGGGACACACATTGGTCACCTGGGATCAGATGTGCGGAAGAAATTGAAAGCTGCCTATACATTGATAGAGCAATTATATACTGGTGCGCAACGGATCATATGTACTGCTTCTCACAACAACCCGGCTCCCGTCTTGATCCAGGACACTATTAAAAGGTTGTCTATGCTTCCTGCCCGGGTTGAAGAGCTAAAGAAATCTGCTGCTCGGACAGGTGCTATCAATGCCTTAATCCGGGCAAAAGCGTGGGTGCCGGATTTTGATCCTATTGAAGCGGCCCAGGGCTACCCCAGCTTGAAGGAAGATGGGACAGAGTTCAGTGAAGTGGATCTTCGAGCGATAAACCGGGAAGTGCGCCCTCTAGCTTGTCAATTGGTTGAAGAAGCAGATTTGTCTCACTATCAAGCCCAATATGATGATCAAAACAAACGAGTGGCGCTGCACCAATTCCTGAAGCGAAGAACCGTATACCCCCAATCCGCAAGCATACTTACGCTCCTGACATTGAACCGTCATTGCTGATCAATGATGAAGCTGTCTTTCAAGCATTAACTGGAATCGACTGGACAATTGTTGATTTCCAGCCGCTGGGTAGAGAAGCAGAGGTTGAAGCGGCGCGGGATGACCCGCAACCATCAGGCCAAGCAGGTGAGCAAGCATGAAACGGAAACCGGTTTAAAGTACTGCTCCTTTGTGTTAGGCAGAAAAACAATGATCTTATCTGGGCACCGTGTTGCCTTGTAATTGGCTAGCCGATACACTTGGTTTTGATATGCCTTTGTGCATGGTTATTGCAACTTATGCTTCCTTTGAATTATCAACCTCCAAACTGTTTTCTGCAGTCAAAAAACTTAAAGCGCCGTCGTGGTTGTACCGCCAGGCGGGTCATGATATCTATGGATATGAAATCGAAGATAATATCTTAGATTTAAGCGTATGATCAAATATTGTGATACATAATACCTGCCATCATGGGCATGAAGCTGACTGAGCCAATCTTGAAATAGAGTGTTAAGAAACCCACGCTGTTGGAGGAGAAAACAGCTCCTGTGTGTATAATGGTCGGTTTACAATGTAAACCGTTCCGGGTTATGATAAACACCGGTGTTACTCCATAATAGGATGTTAACAAAATAAATCAAACCGGGCAAATAGTCTCCGGATTAAGAGTTAACCGTGTTCCGTCAATTGATAGTCGAACCAATTTTAAAAATTGTCGGTTTAAAAACACAATAAAAGAAATATTTATCGAAAGAAAAACAAAATTGAATCAAAGGCAAAGATAAAACCATTTGGAAAAAAGGGCTGTTGAGCCGATCAAGTGGCGTTACCATGGTCGGACACGACCAAGCCCCCAAAAGGCGGAGCTATGGTTCAAGTCAGCCACGTCCCCAAATGATGCAGTGGCATTATGCCGATCAAGAGGTGTAGCGATGGTTCGGGTTCGACAAAGCTCCCAAGTGATTCTATGGCCTTAGGCCGATCAAGAGGCGTGACTTGCTCAGACGTGACCAAGTCCCCAAGTGATTCTGTGGCTTTCGCCTATCAAAAGGTGTTGCATTGGTTCGGACACGACCAAGCCCCCAAGTGACATGATTTAAGGCTTTTTTGAAAATGCTAACTCAAGGGGTAAACCGGAGGCCGCTTTAAGACAAAAACTCCGTGTAACCACACATGATGTAAAAATAACAGATACCCCGCTTTAGCTGAGGCTCCGATTTATTGTATTGATCATAATATATACATTGTCATAATATGTACATAAGTAGAGCCGATGGCTCAGGTATAGTAAGGCCGAAGATGAGCTATGTTCCACGGCCTGTTGGTCTCCTCCTTTGATGTACGTGAGTCTTTATGCTCTCGAATGCCGATCAGGTAGTATGACCTATTGTGCAGATTCTTGCTGACCACGAAAGGTCCCTCCCAAGGTGGGGATAACTTGTGCATATTAGTCTGGTCTTGGATAAGCCGAAGTACCAAATCTCCTTCTTGAAAGGTTGTGGTTCTAACTCGTCGACTGTGATAGCGACGAAGATCTTCCTGATAAATCACCGAACGGGCAGCCGCTATGTCTCGCTCCTCATCCAACAGGTCCAAAGCATCTTGCCATGCTACCTCGTTGTCTGCTTCAACATAAGCCGCTACACGAGGGGAGTCATGACGGATGTCACTGGGGAGAACCGCCTCCGCTCCGTAGACCATGAAGAACGGCGTGTATCCTGTCGATCTGTTGGGCATAGTGTTGATGCTCCATAATACAGATGGTAACTCTTCAACCCAACAACCCGGCGTCCGTTGCAAAGGAACCATAAGCCGGGGCTTGATGCCTCGCAAGATCTCTTGATTAGCCCTCTCTGCCTGTCCATTGGACTGTGGGTGAGCCACTGATGAGACGTCAAGTCGGATGTGCTCACGTTGACAGAACTCCTTCATAGCGCCTTTGGATAGGTTGGTACCATTATCAGTGATGATGTTGTGTGGAAAGCCAAACCGGAAGATCACCTTTTTGATGAATTGAACCGCCATAACTGCATCACACTTCCTAACGGGCTCTGCCTCTACCCACTTTGTGAACTTGTCAACCGCCACTAAGAGATGGGTTTTCTTGTCCTTAGACCTTTTGAAAGGCCCAACCATATCCAGCCCCCAAATTGCAAACGGCCAAGTAATTGGAATCATCCTCAATTCTTGAGCCGGCAGATGAGCGCGTCTTGAGAACTTTTGACAGCCATCACATCGTCTGACCAGGTCTTCCGCATCAGCATGAGTAGTCAGCCAATAGAAGCCGTGGCGAAATGCCTTAGCCACCAAAGACTTTGAACCAGCGTGGTGACCACAATTTCCTTCGTGGATCTCACGCAAGATTTCACAGCCTTCCTCAGGAGACACACAACGTTGAAACGCCCCTGACACACTGCAATGATGCACCTCGCCATTGATAATAGTCATGGACTTGGATCGCCGGATTATCTGCCTGGCCGGAGTCTCATCCTCTGCTAACTCGCCCTGGTTCATGTATGAAAGATAAGGAACTTTCCAATCCGGGATGACATGAAGAGCCGCCACCAATTGAGCCTCCGGATCAGGAATAGCCAAATCCGCTTCACCAGGGAGCTTGAAAGATGGATTATGCAGAACATCCAAGAAGACATTAGGCGGGACCGGTTTGCGTTGAGAGCCCAACCGGCTTAAAGCGTCCGCCGCTTCATTCTTCCATCTGTCCACGTGATCCACCTGATAACCTTTGAAATGACCTGCGACAATATCCACCTCTCGACGATATGCTGCCATGAGCGGGTCCTTAGAATCCCAAGTGCCAGATACTTGTTGAGCCACCAGGTCCGAGTCACCGAAGCACTTAACTCGGCTTAGATTCATCTCCTTAGCCATCCGGAGACCATGGAGTAAAGCTTCGTACTCAATTGCATTGTTAGTACAAGGGAACATTAAGCGAAGAACGTAACACAACTTATCACCTCGTGGGGAAGTTAACACGACTACAGCCCCCGAGCCCTCCAATTGCCTGGACCCATCAAAATGAATAGTCCAATAGGTGTGATCCGGCTTCTCTTCAGGTGCTTGCAGTTATGTCCAATCATTGATGAAATCCACAAGTGCTTGAGACTTGACCGCCGTCCGAGGTGCATATTTCAACCTGTGAGGTCCAAGTTCTATAGCCCACTTAGCAATCCGGCCAGTTGCTTCCCAAAGGAGCAGAACTGACCACTATGATGGGATGACCTTGGAAATATTGCTTAAGCTTCCGGCTTGCCATGAAAACTCCATATACCAGCTTCTACTAATGCGGGTACCTTTGTTTGGACTCAATAAGCACTTCGCTGATATAATAAACCAGGCGCTGAACCGGATATTCCTTCCCCGCCTCTTTGCGCTCTACCACGATGGCTACGCTGACTGCGCGAGCATTAGCTGCCACATATAATAGTAGTTGTTCCTTGTCAATTAGAGCAGCGAGAACAGACGGATTGGCTAACTGCCGCTTTAAATCCTCAAACGCTTTAGCAGCAGCAGAACTCCAGACGAATTGATCCGCCTTCTTCAGCATCTGATACAAAGAAATCGCCTTCTCACCGAGGCGGCTGATAAACCGGCTCAACGCGGCAATCCGGCCTGCCAAGCGTTGAACATCATTGATACAATTCGGTTTAGCCAAAGAGGTGAGAGCTGTGATCTTCTCCGGATTGGCCTCAATTCCCCTGTTGGACACCAGAAAACCTAATAACTTGCCTGCCGGTACACCAAAGACGCACTTATCCGGGTTGAGCATCATCTTGTATGTTCGCAGGTTATCAAAGGTTTCCTTCAAATCATCAACCAGAGTTTCCTTCTTCCTTGACTTAACCACGATATCATCCACATAGGCATGCACATTACGGCCAATCTGCTTATGAAGGCAATTCTGTACACACTGTTGATAAGTTGCCTGGGCACTCTTGAGCCCAAAGGGCATAGATACATAGCAGAAGGCTCCAAAGGGAGTTATGAACGCCGTCTTCTCCTGGTACTTAACTGCCATCTTGATCTGATGATAACCAGAATATGCATCCAGAAAACTTAAACGCTCACAACCCGCCGTAGCATCAATAATTTGATCAATACGGGGTAGGGCGAAAGGATCTGCTGGACAAGCCTTGTTAAGGTCTGTGTAGTCCACACACATGCGCCAGGTGCCATTTTTCTTAAGGACCAGCACCGGATTAGCTAACCACTCAGGATGGAAAACTTGAACGATAAAGCCAGCCGCTAAGAGCCTGGCCACCTCCTCTCCAATAGCTTTGCGTCTTTCTTCATTGAACCGGCGTAGAAACTGTTTCAGCGGTTTGTACTTAGGATCAACATTAAGAGTGTGCTCAGCAAGTTCCCTCGGTACACCTGGCATGTCAGAAGGCTTCCACGCAAAGATGCCCCGGTTCTCACGGATGAACTCGATGAGCGCGCTTTCCTATTTCGGATCCAAGTTTGCACTGATACTGAACTGCTTGGACGAATCGCCAGGTACGCAGTCAACAAGCTTAGTCTCAGCAGCCGATTTGAACTTCAGGGCCGGATTGTGCTCCGTAGTTGGCTTTTTCAACGGAGACATATCTGCCGGATCAACATTATCTTTGTAAAACTTCAATTCCTCCGTGGCACAAACCGACTCAGCATAGGCCGCATCACCTTCGTCACACTCCAAAGCAATCTTGCGGTTTCCATGAACAGTTATTATTCCTTTGTGACCCGACATCTTGAGCTGTAAATAGACATAGCAAGGCCGTGCCATGAACTTAGCATAAGCCGGTCGTCCAAACAAGGCATGGTACGGACTCTGAATTTTCACCACTTCAAAGGTCAACGTTTCTGATCTGGAGTCATAGTCATCTCCGAAGGCCACTTCCAGGGCTATCTTACCAACAGGATATGCTGATTTGCAAGGTACCACACCGTGGAACACCGTATTGGACGGTTTAAGATTTTTAATCATTAACCCCATATGGCGGAAGGTCTCATAGTACAGGATGTTAATACTGCTCCCTCCATCCATGAGCACCTTGGTGAATTTATAACCTCCCACCTGAGGCGCCACCACCAACGCTAGCTGACCCGGATTGTCAACCCGGCGAGGGTGATCCTCTCTGCTCCATACGATTGGCTTCTCGGACCAGCGTAAATAATGGGGCACCGCCGGTTCAACAGAATTTACTGCCCACTTATGCACCTTTCGGTCACGCTTATCCAAGCTGGTGTTGAAAACATGGTATTGCCCACTGTTTAACTACTTCGGGTGACTCTGATAACCCGACTGCTGTTGATTGTAATTACCCTGGTTACCTTGGTTGTTCTGTCCGCCCTGATTACCATTGAAACCTGAACCAGAATTTCCTCCACCGTAACCCGGCCCATGGGAACCGGATCCTGAACCGCCACCTGATCTGTGATCATACCGAAAGCATTAGAAATTTTGAACTCTTGCATAATGTAGCAATCTTTCCAGAGGTGGTTGGCTGGCATCTCCTTCGTCCCATGTTTTGGACAAGGCTGATTCAACAGATAAGTCAAGCAGTCCGGGTTGGGATTGGGTGCTCCGCTGCGATTCGGCGGTTTACCCTTTCGCCACTGGCCTTTGTCCTGCGCATGGGTATTAGCCACGAAATCCATGCTGCCATCCGCTTTACGCTTGCCGCCACTTCCATGACCTGTCGTGTTGTGTGGCTGTCCTTTGGAGCTGCTGCTCTTCTTTCCCTTCCCTGTCTTATCATCGTCAGACTCGGGATCCTTGGTACTATCAAAATCAGGATACTTCACTAACGCAGCCATGAGGGTCCCCATGTTGTTGCAATGGCACTTTAGCCGTCCCAATTTTAACTTCACAGGCTCAAACCGGCAGTTGCCTTCCAAGGTTATCACTGCTGTATCGGCATTGATGCGGTCCGATGAATGCAAGATCTTTGAAACCCGGCACACCCAACGGGTTCTCGATTCTCCTTCCTCCTGGACACAAGCCGCTAAGTCCACTATCGACATAGGCTGCTTACACATATCCTAGAAATTCTGGATAAACCGGGCCCTCAACTGGGCCTACGAACTGATAGAGTTGGCAGGCAAACTTTTTAACCAAGTACGGGTCGTTCCTTCGAGCATCATGGTGAAATACTTTGCACACGCCGCATCATCCACATCAAGCATCTCCATGGCCATCTCGTAGCTCTCCACCCATGTTTCTGGAGACAAATCGGCAATGTAGTTTGGTACCTTGCATGGGCCCTTGAAATCCTTAGGCAGGCGCACATTGCGTAAAGCGGATACAAGGCATGGTACCCCCAAAGAGCTAGAAGTAACTCCTGGCTTGACCGAGGTAGTTGGACGAACCGGCGTAAGCTGACGAGCCCCATACTGCGCTGCTAACTCGGCCTCCCTGCGCGCTCGGGCCGAGTCCACCACTTCCGGAGCATCACCAACACCACCCGCCGGGTTGTTGCCACGGGGCGCTTCACGGTTTCGTGCGTTGCTTGACACCGCCGGTTCATCCATGCGCCTGCTGTAGATCCGGCTTGGACGAGGGGTGGAGTGAATCCGGTCACGGCTGTATGAATATGCTTCCTGTTGAATCAAAGCTGTCCGAAGAAGCTCTTTAACCCGACGTGTCTCTACCGCCTGCTGAGAATCACCTTCAATTGGGATGGCCTCCAATCGTGAAGCGGCAGCAACAAGGTTGTCCATCGGATTGGAATAATGACCCAGAGGCGTCGGGACAGGCTGAGGTACGACGGTGATCTGACGAGGCGGATCCATCAAGCGAGGCTGAACCGGCGCGCCCGTCCCAGGTGCTTCCGCCCGGTTTATCGCCGGCGGGTTACTGGTTCCCGCTCTAGGGGTGTTAAAGAGATCTCTGGCTTCGAAAGCCGGAGGCAAGCGAGACCGGTGCTTCCTCTTCAGGACTTCAGGCGACGCGTTCTGATCCAGCATAAGCCGGTAAGCCTGTGCCTCCAAAGCGGCCCGCTCTGCGGTCATCCTGGCATTCTCTGCTGCTAAGTCATCTTTGGCTTGAGTAATCTGATCCTTCACTTTTGCAGTTTCCACATTGTGGGCGTCTTGGTCTGCCAGGTTAGCCTCTGCCATAAGCGTAGTCAACGCGTCAAATAGATCAGATAATACTTGAGCCGGCGGGCGCACAGGGCCTCCTGCCCCGGCTGCCGTCGCCGTTGTTGACCCGGAGATCATTGCTGCTGCGGTCGAAGAATGGTTCGCTGCTTGTGTACCAGCCATGAATATTCCAACCCGGTTTGGCAGATCGGAGGGGTCCGGAATACTATCGCCATCGGAATAGCCCCCAATCCGGCCATCTTGTAACTGATATAACAACTCGGTTTCTCCGGTCGAGGACTCGTCGCCGGAATAAACGACGGTCTCACCACCAGATTCTGATCCATCCTCGTACTCTCCTCCATGGATGACTCCCACGAAGGCACGCTTCATGGCCGGTTTAACCTGGGAAGATCACGCACGCTGAGCCATTTCAACGAGGTCGGTGCTGATGTCCGGCTCAGGGCCCGGTTCACCGATCTTGCCAATGAAAACGTGTATGCCACCAAAGGGGACCTGGTACCCATACTCAATCGAGCCGGCCTCGGGGCCCCATCTTGCGTCGTTGATGTAGAACTTGCCGCGACGACTCTTGGTCATCCGGCCCACAGCGTAGCCCTTGAGTCCTTCGAAGTTGCCCTCCAAGAACTTGAAACCATCGTGCGATAGCCCCACTGTGGGCGCCAACTGTCGTTGTTTTGTCACGGCAGATGTCCTCATGAAAGGACTTAGTCATGGAGCCATTGCCATGGGTTAGCTTGAAGGGGTTAAAGTAGACACAGGGACGCAAGAGAGTTTATACTAGTTCGGCCCCTTCAATGAAGGTAAAAGCCTACGTCTAGTTGTGATGGAATTGATGGGTTTTCGATGACTAGGGAGCAAACAAGCTTCGCCCTAAGTCTCGAGTTGTTGTCCGTTCTCCCTGAACCGCCACCGGGTCATCCCCTTATATACATGGGTGACGCCCGTCGGTTTACAGAGTCCCAACACCGGCTCATAGATGTGTCCGGTTTGGTCTCTACTTATTCCTAACTTACAATACAAGTTACATATTGACGCCGGTTTATGGCTACAGGCTTTAAACCGGTTATGGGTCTTGAGCCCTCATCTACCTTCATGGGCTTTAACATGCTTAACTACTGATGAAGTTAACCCGGCCGATGTAGGCCGGTTTATGCCCAGTAGTAATATCCCTAACAGGATGGGAACAAAGCCCGTCCCGTCCGTCGCCGCTCCTCCTTGCTTCGACACGTGCCCAGGTCAGCGGTGCAAGCGGTGCCATGTAGGCAGGAAGGCAGCTGAGGTGGCGCGGTGGTAGGGTCTTCACGAAGAACTGCATGCCACCATGCAGGCGCTCGCTGAGTTGGTCTAGAAGCTACATGTTGCCACGCAGGTGCCTGCCCAGCTGGTTGGGCTGGCAGTTGCATGCGAACGGCGGTGGAGGCTTTGTTGGTGCGGGCCTGGCGGTGGCCCTACTGGCGCCCTCGGCAAGGGTCTTGCCCGGGGTCCCGGCAAGGGTCTTGCCGTGGTGCGCAGTCGTCCCCGGCAAGGATCTTGCCGGGGGTCTTGTGGATCTCCTCGGCAAGGATCTTGCCGAGGATCGTTGTCTTCCAATCCTCATCTGATCTTGAATATTCCTTGTCTTCACAAAGATCTGCATGCCACCATGGAGGTGCCTCCTGAGCCCTGGCCCAACGTAGTTGATGGTGTTGGAAACCATAGGCTCAAGGGTGGCGCGCTCCGCTGGTGTGGGCGAGCTGCCCCGGCAAGGGTCTTGTCGGGGTCGCTGAGGCTGCCCCGGTAAGGGTCTTGCCGGGGGAACCTGCTTCGTCCCTCTGTTTGTTTGTGTTCTTGGTCTTGCCGTCGTCCTTCTTGCCTTGGGATTCGGCTTCTCTCTGGCTTCCCTCCTTTGCCCTGCTTCGTGTGGCCGCGGCGTGTGGCTCTGACTGCCCGTGCACAAGTAAAGGGGTCAAAAGGAGAGCCCCTACTTTTGTACACCGACAGGAGCCCCCGGTCCTGGGCCACACATAAGCGCGACACATTGTTGGGCCTGGCTCAAAACAGTGCGCGGGCAGGCGGGGCGGATTTTCACCGCAGTAACTCATCGTCCGATGCGCTTCCCCATGACCTGTGTTGAATGCGCAACGTGGAGCTGTGCGTGCGTGATGTGGGGGGCATGCGTGGGGCGGTTCCCGCATGCATGCGTCACATCATGGTTAATGGGAAAGGAGGAGGCCCGCGCCTTCCCCGTAAAAGGGAATAACCGCGGGCACGCTGCTCACTTTACCCCCCTGTGCCTTCTCCAATCTCAGAGTCGCCGCCCCTTTCTTCTTCCTCCCTAAGCTTCGCTTTTGCTTGCCGCTGTTGCTTCTCTGCCGCCTTCGTTCTCTTGCTCCTCCCAGCCGCCATGGCGAATCCACCAAGGGCAAGGGAGTGGCTAAAGACGCTGGAGTGACGGAGCCGCCGGAGAGTGCGCTGGCGGTGCAGCGGACGTAGCTCGCCTACTTCCCCTTGACGGTCGACGTGTTCGAGCTCCGGGATGCCTTCAAGCCCCTGTGGGGGGTGAATACGGGGGGAGAGAAGACGGGAAATCCAGCCACGCACGTCATCCCCGCCAATTGCGCCAAGGCCGCCCCAAATCGGCACCCTTTCTTTGTCGATTACTTCTCCTGCGGGCTTTGTCCTCCCTTCTCCGACTTCTTCAGCGACGTCATGCACACCTACGGCTTCCACATTTTGGATATTACTCCAAATGTTGTGGCGTGCATGGCCCTTTTCACGCACCTCTGCGAGGGCTTCGCAGGGGTGCATCCCAACACGGCGCTCTTCCGCCACTATTTCTCCCCTCAGATCCAACCGGGGGGCACCATCTCCGGTTGCATCACCTGGATCCCGAGGTCCAAGGGGGCATACCTAGAGGGAGCCATGAAGGAGAGGTGGGAAGAATGGCGGAGCCGGTGGTGCTGGATTGAAGAGAAGGACCCACCGGCATTCTCCGAGGTTCGCCGGGCGCCGCCGGTCCGCAGAAGCGACTGGAGCGACCTCGACGCCGATGACGAGAAGCTCACGATCGCCACCACCAGGATCCTTCGGCTCACCGAGGTCGGGCTCACCCGTGAGATGATCGGGGCGGATTTCACCCGTCGCTGGATCGCTCCACTACACAACAAGGGGAGGCCGGCTGATACGTCTCCGTCGTATCTACTTTTCCAAACACTTTTGCCCTTGTTTTGGACTCTAACTTGTATGATTTGAATGGAACTAACCCGGACTGACGCTGTTTTCAGCAGAATTGCCATGGTGTTGTTTTATGTGCAGAAAACAAAATTTCTCGGAATGACCTGAAACTCCACGGGATGTCTTATAAAAAATAATAAAAAATCCTCGCCAAAGATGAAGACCAGGGGGACCACACCCTGTCCACGAGGGTGGGGGGAGCCCCCCTAGGGCGCGCCCCCCTACCTTGTGGGCCCCCTGGAAACCCTCTGACGCCAATTCCAACTCTATATATCCGCTTTCGAAGAGAAAAAAATCAGAGAAAAGAAATCATCGTGTTTTACGATACGGAGCCACCGCCAAGCCCTAAAACCTCTCGGGAGGGCTGATCTGGAGTCCGTTCGGGGCTCCGGAGAGGGGGATTCATCGCCGTCGTCATCATCAACCATCTTCCATCACCAATTTCATGATGCTCACCGCCGTGCGTGAGTAATTCCATCGTAGGCTTGCTGGACGGTGATGGGTTGGATGAGATTTATCATGTAATCGAGTTAGTTTTGTTAGGGTTTGATCCCTGGTGTCCATTATGTTCTGAGATTGATGTTCCTATGACTTTGCTATGCTTAATGCTTGTCACTAGGGCTCGAGTGCCATGATTTCAGATCTGAACCTATTATGTTTTCATGAATATATGTGAGTTCTTGATCCTATCTTGCAAGTCTATAGTCACCTATTATGTGTTATGATCCGACAACCCCGAAGTGACAATAATCGGGATACTTCTCGGTGATGACCATAGTTTGAGGAGTTCATGTATTCACTATGTGCTAATGCTTTGTTCCGGTTCTCTATTAAAAGGAGGCCTTAATATCCCTTAGTTTCCAATAGGACCCCGCTGCCACGGGAGGGTAGGACAAAAGATGTCATGCAAGTTCTTTTCCATAAGCACGTATGACTATATATGGAATACATGCCTACATTACATTGATGAATTGGAGCTAGTTCTGTGTCACCCTATGTTGTGACTGTTACATGATGAACCGCATCTGGCATAATTATCCATCACTAATCCGGTGCCTATGAGTTTTCCATATACTGGTTCTCGCTTATTTACTTTCCCGATGCTACTGTTACAATCACTACAAAATACCAAAAATATTTACTATTGCTTGCACTACTCTTTTGTTACCGTTACCACCACTATCATATTACCTTGCTACTAAACACTTTGCTGCAGATACTAAGTTTCCAGGTGTGGTTGAATTGACAACTCAGCTGCTAATACTTGAGAATATTCTTTGGCTCCCCTTGTGTCGAATCAATATATTTGGGTTGAATACTCTACCCTCGAAAACTAGTTGCGATCCCCTATACTTGTGGGTTATCAAGACCTTTTTCTGGCGCTGTTGCCGGGGAGCATAGCTCTATTCTTTGAGTCACTTGGGATTTATATCTGCTGGACACTATGAAGAACTTGAAAGACGCTAAGACAACAATTTATCCCTCAACTACGAGGGGAGGTAAGGAACTGCCATCTAGCTCTGCACTTGATTCACCTTCTGTTATGAGTAAGCTTGCGACACCTAAACCTGCTTCTGCCATTCATTCTGATATGTCACATGTTATTGATGATGCCACTTCTGCTATGCATGATACTTATGATGAAACTGCTTCTATGCCTGATACTACTGTGCCCCTTAGTGAATTTCTTGATGAACAAATTGCTAGGGCTAGAGAGAAATAAATTATTGAATCTGAATATAATGATGAAAGTGATGATGAAGATATGCCTGTTATTCCTGAGGGTTATGTTTTTGATATGGAATCTTCTGCTGCTATTTTAGCTTGCAAGGATAGATATGAGCTCAAGAGGCTATTAGCTAAATGGAACAAAGAATCACTTAGAGATAGAATGAAACCTGACCCTGCTTTTGCTACTTCACCTATTTGTGTTCCCGATAAGGATTATGAATTCTCTGTTGATCCTGATATAATTACTTTGGTTGAATCTGATCCTTTCCATGGCTATGAATCTGAAACTGTTGTGGCACATCTTACTAAATTAAATGATATAGCCACCCTGTTTACTAATAATGAGAGATCGCGTTACTTTTATATACTCAAAATATTTCCGTTCTCATTAAAGGGTGATGCTAAGATATGGTTTAATTCTCTTGATGCTGCTTGTGCACGTAGTCCCAAGGATATGATTTATTACTTCTCTGCTAAATATTTCCCTACTCATAAGAAACAAGCTGCTTTAAAGGAAATATACAACTTTGTGCAAATTGAAGAAGAGAGTCTCCCACAAGCTTGAGGGAGGCTTCTCAAGTTACTTATGCTTTGCCTGATCATCCTCTTAAGAAACCTGAAATACTTGATATCTTTTATAATGGACTAACCGATGCTTCCAGAGATTACCTGGATAGTTGTGCTGGTTCTCTTTTCAGGGAAAGAACACTGATGAAGCTGAAATTCTATTGAATAATATGTTGACAAATGAAAATAATTAGGCACCTCCTGAGCCAGCTCCTGCTCCAATTAATGAGCCTATTCCTAAACCAACTCCGAAGAAGAGAGGTGTTCTATTTCTCAGTCCTGAAGATATGCAAGAGGCAAAGAAATCTATGAAAGAAAAAGGTATTAAAGCTGAAGATGTTAAGAATTTCCCTCCTATTGAAGAAATACATGGTCTTAATATACCGCCTGTCGAAGAAACATATGATCTCAATCCTTTATTTATTGAAGAACCTCCTGATTCCGATATCCCGACACAGGTAGTAAAGGTAAATTCTCTCTATAGATATGATAAAGCTGAAGTCCCTCCTACTAAAATTGCTAGTCAGTGCTTGGATGAGTTTGATAACTTTATGTTTAAGCAAGACGACTTCAATGCTTATTTTGGTAGACAATTAAACGAAAATGCTTATATGATTAAATACTTGGGTGATTATATGGCTAATATTAGAGGTGAACTTAAACTTGTTAGCAAACATGCTTCTATGGTTACCACTCAAGTAGAACAAGTACTTAAAGCTCAAAAAGAAGTGCTTGATGAGATGAATAGTAAGAAAAATGATTATGCTATTAGAGTGGCTACTAGAATTGGTAGAATGACTCAGGAACCTTTGTATCCTGAAGGCCACACTAAGAGGATCGAGCAAGATTCTTAGAGAAATAATATTGATGCTCCTAGTTCTTCTAAAAAGAAGAAAAAGAAAAATGATAGAACCGTGCAAACTTCTAGTGAACCTATTGCTGAACCACCTGATAATCCAAATGATATATCTATGTCTGATGCTGAAACACAATCTGGTAATGAACATGAACCTAGAGAGAATATTAATGATGATGTTCATGATGATGCTCAACCTAGTAATGGTAATGATGTAGAAATTGAACCTGCTGTTGATCTTGATAACCCACAATCAAAGAATCAACGTTATGATAAGAGAGGCTTTGTTGTTGCTAGAAAAAGGATGATAAAGAAGGAGAACCTTGGGTTCAGAAACCCATGCCTTTTCCTCCCAAACCATCCAAGAAAAAGGATGATGAGGATTTTGAGCGCTTTGTTGAAATGATTAGACCTATCTTTTTGCGTATGCGATTGACTGATATGCTCAAAACAAATCCTTATGCTAAATATATGAAAGATATCATTACTAATAAAAGAAAGATATCGGAAGCTGAAATTTCCACCATGCTTGCTAATTATACTTTTAAGGGTGGAATACCAAAGAAACTTGGAGATCCCGGAGTACCTACTATACCATGCTCCATTAAAAGAAATTATATTAAAACTGCTTTATGTGATCTTGGAGCCGGTGTTAGTGTTATGCCTCTCTCTTTATACCGTAGACTTGATTTGAATAAGTTGACACCTACCGAAATATCTTTGCAAATGGCTGATAAATCAACTGCTATACCTGTCGGTATTTGTGAGAATGTGCCTGTTGTGGTTGCAAACATTACTATTTTAATGGACTTTGTTATTCTTGATATTCCCGAGGATGATAGTATGTCTATTATTCTTGGAAGACCTTTTCTTAATACTGCAGGGGCTGTTATTAATTGCAACAAAGGCAATGTTACTTTTCATGTTAATGGTAACGAGCATACGGTACACTTTCCGAGGAAACAACCTCAAGTCCATAGTATCAACTCTATTGGGAAAATTCCATCGATTATATTTGGAGGTTTTGAATTTCCCCTTCCCACTGTCAAAAATAAATATGATATACTTATTATTGGGGATGTGCATATCCCCGTTGAGGTAACATAGTGTTATTTGAAATTTCTCCGGTCCCATGATTATGGGAATGATTTTGTTAACAAGACTTGATCAACCTTGTTAGCGGATTCTTTTTGATGAGCATGAGATGGATGAAACTAGAAGCACAAACTTCTGTACCCCTTCTATATTTTCTGTAATTTAGTAGAAATAAAGTAAAAATAGTATTTTCTGTCTGTTTCCTGTCTTATCCGTGCAATATAAAAATATCCCAAAAATAAAAGTCCTCAGAATGACATGCCAATTTAATATGATTTTTTTGGGAATATTTGAGGATTTACTACGCAAAAATTACCGCGGGGGTGCTGCCACCTGGCCACGAGGGTGGAGGGCGCGCCCCCTGCCTCGTGGGCCCATGGTGGCCCTCCTCTCACTTATCCCGGCACCCATCTTCTTCCTCTGCCTCACACAAACCCGAAAAACCAACTCAAGCACGAGTTCCAGCCACTTTTGCTGTGATTTTCAATCTCCTTGCTTAAAGCACCACTTGCAAAACTTCTTGGGGAGATTGTTCCTTGGTATGTGACTCCTCCATTGGTCCAATTAGTTTTTGTTGCTCTATTCTTTGCAAATTTGTGCTGCATAGGTGACCATGTTCTTGAACTTGCATGTCAAATTTATATGGTTCCAAGTAGTTCTAATGCTTGATATAGGCTCTAGGTACTTGTAGGAGTAGTTGCTATCAGTTTTATTGAAGTTGGTTCACTTTTGTTTGAAGTTACTAAAAATTTCATAAATTTTTCAGAGGAAAACAATATGCTTAGGAAGATGTTCCAAGGTGGTTCTTCTAAGAAGCAAGGAGCCAGGCTTACTATGCGAGATGCTGACGAGGAACCACCAAGAGACGCTCTAGTGCGGCCTTGCGAATGGCCGTCGGAAAATTTTATGGATCGTGCAGGAATTAATGAAGAATTTAACGCATATTTGCGTAATGTCGGTCTTGAGGATTTTGAGGCAGACAAATGCCCCCAATATCATGATCTCACAAGTTCATTTGTGAGGAGGTTTGAGTATTCATCTTCGTGTAATTCTCCTTCAGTCAAGTTTGATCTTTATGACAAATCTTATACCATGGACTTAGAGGATTTCACTTTTGCTTGCAAACTTCCATCATGGGGTAGTGTTAGGGATCCCCCTAAATCTGAATTTAGAAACTTTATTTCTAGTATAACTATAGGGGAATCTAGAGATATAACGCAAGCTACCATAGGGAGCATTCATTTTCCCGCTATAAATTATTTTTCTCTCTTCATCGGTAGATGCATAAATGCTAAGGATGAAGCATGTCACATGTGTGTCCCTGACCTTAGCATTCTCAGGAGTGTTGTGTTAGGAGACCAATCTTATCATTTGGGAGCCATTGTAGCTCGTAGGTTGCATCATAATAGATATAATGGAGATTTCTTTGGAGGAATTTATGCAACCCGCTTAGCTAATTCTCTTGAGATGGACATTCATGAGGGTGATACGGAGTTGCCTCTTGCATATTTAGATTATAACTCTATGGCTTCGCATCATTTTGTCGAGAGGCCTGAATCACCCCTCCTATATCGTTTAATTTTTAACAAAAATGACATGTTCTCCATATTACTCTCCCTGCTCCTACCTTCTTCGATTCACAGACAAAAAGAAGATATGTTATTACCAGAGAGGGGGCAGATGAGTACGAGAGGAGAGTGGAGGCAGCACGACTCCACGCTGCAGCTCAGCAGGCGATAACCGCTGCATCACAGTATGATCCCAACTATTCTTCATTGCAATACGGCCCCAGCTACACATACGGGTATCCGCCAGGCTATCCCTGGCAATAGACCAACTTAGGCCAAAAGCCTATGCTTGGGGGAGTACGTATTTCTCACCGACATTACATTTATGTTCACACACACTCATTGCTAGATGTCGGTGCTCATACTCTTTCATTGTAATATCCATGCTAGTTTATTTTCTTTTTCCTGCTTTCTTCTTGTGTGTTTGTTAAACCTTAAGAAAAACAAAAAAATAGTAGTAGTTTACTTTTCTGATGTAGCAGTAGTAACTAAATAGAAAACCCAAAAATATTTCCCGTTCTTCTTTTGCTTGTTGGGTGTTTTCCCGTGTAAATAGTTTTTATTTATTTTCTTTTCTTTGGGGTCGATAGGAGAAGACCATGATTAAATTGTTGAAGTGGCTCTTATATGCATTATTGTTGATTTAACCCAGAGCCATATTGCCTTGTCTTCTCCTGTTTATTGAATGCTCGCAGATTCCAGCTTAGTCCGATGCACGTGCACTCTTATTATTATTCACACCGTTCGGTCGTGCAAGTGAAAGGAAATTATGATGATATATGATGGACTGACTGTTGGGGATATAACTATTTATGTAAGCCGCCCAGGAGGGGCCGGGTTACGCAAAGAGAAGCCCATCTGAAGCCCAAGACCAAGGCGTGAAGATGGCGGTTCAGTAAAGGGTCTAAAGGCCCACAGGCGATTTGTGGCCCATGGTGATAAACCGCCATGAGGGCGTGACTTATATTGTAAGGTAGAAGTAACTAGTCACCGAGCCGGACACTATTTATGAGCCGGCCGGGACTCTGTAAGCCGTAGGGCGTCGACCCGTGTATATAAGGGGACGACCCGCTGGCGGCTTAGGGCAAGAAACAACTGATCGAGAGCCAGGCATAGCGTATCTAGCTCCCTGGTCATCGAAACCTCAAGCAATTCCAACCCAACTAGACGTAGGCCTTCCTTCACCGTAAGGGGCTGAACTAGTGTAAACCTCGCGTGTCCTTCTCCCAATTAACCCCTTTAAGCTTCCTAGTTACGATGGCTCCATGACTAAGTCCTTGCAAAAGGACATCTACTGTGACAATTCTATGATAGTTGGCGCCCACCGTGGGGCCAGCGCATGGTGGATTTGAGTTCTTGAAGGGCAGCTTCAAAGGGCTCAAGGGATACGCGGTTGGCCGGATGACCAAGAGTCGTCGTGGCAAGATCTACATCGACGACGAAGGATGGGGCCCCGACGTCGGCTCAATTGAGTACGGGTACCAGGTCCACTTTGGCGGAATTCACGTCTTCATCGGATGGATTGGTGAGCCGGGCCCTGAGCCGGACAGCTGCACCGACCTCGTCGAGACGGCTCAGCGTGCGAAGCCCGCCCGAGCTCAACCCGTCGTGAAGTGTGCCTTTGTGGGTTGCTTCCACGGAGGTGAACTTCCTGAAGGATCTGAAGGTGATGGTGAGCCGGCCGTCCTCTCTGACGGTGATTCGTCCGCTGGCTCAACAGATTCGCTGTATCAAGTTCAAGATGGTGTGCTTGCGGGCTGTTCCGATGGGAGCACTATTCCGGATCCCTCAGAGTCGCCAAACTGGGCAGGAGTCTTCATGGCTAGTACTCAACCCGGCCAAAATTCTACGGCCGCAGCGGCGATAATGTCCGGGTTAGGAGCACCCGGGGCAGGAGGCCCTGTGCGCTCACCGGCTCAGGTGTTGATGGATCTCATGGATAAGCTTACGGCCTTGTTAACTGCTACAGTCGTCCCGGCGAACCAATCTGAGCATGAGGTAGAGGTGGCACAGGTTCGCGATGAGATCGCCCGGGCCAGGGAAACCTTAGCAGCTGAAGATACTAGATTAGCCACAGAGCGGGCGGCTTTGGACGTACGGGCGCAGCAACTTCAGGCAGAGGCATTTCAGCTCAGGATGAGCTTGAATGCATCTAATGAGGAAATGAGGAGGAGACATCAGAAAACTCAGTCCCGTTTACCTCAGATTTATGATCCTCAGAATCTCTTTGCTACACCCGGGGCCGGCCCAAGTAACCCACCAGGTGCAAACCAGTTTATGACATCCGGAGCGGGAGGTCCATTCCAGCCTCCGATAACGACACCTCTTCACGGCAATATGGCACCGCCCCATTACGTACCAATACCACATGGTCACTTCTCCAACCCCATGGAGAACTTAATCGCAACATCAGCACGTTTGGCGGCTCCCCCAGTAGATGGTGATGATCCGACAGCGGTGGAAACCCGGAGGATCAGGGAACTTGTCCAAATGGCCCTGGCTCAGCAAGAGACCTACTCTTACAGCCGGGACAGGATTCACTCAACTCCTCTGCCCTGGTTAGCTCCGCCTCGTCAAAACCGGAGCCCGAGTTATAGTAGACGCATGGAGTCAGAGGACTTGTCAAGTAGCGCTCAGCGCCGGAACCAGCCCGGCGGGTATAACCCGGTTTAGGATCGGATACGTCAGGAGGACGAGCGGGTAGCCCAGCTAGCGGCTCAGCTAGCAGCCCAACAGGACTCACCGGCTTACCTAACGACTTTCGTTGAGGCGGGTGTTGCTACTAGAACCGGAGGAGTTCCTTGTCTGGTACCGTCTCTACATAATGTACGTCTTCCCAAGGATTTCAAGGGACCTCGAAAGGTGCCGAATTATACAGCCGATTTACAGCCTGGGGCGTGGATTGAAAGTTACGAGATGGCCATGGAGCTGCTGGAGGTTAGCGATGAAGCGATGGCTAAATACTTCACCATGATGTTGGACGGAACGACCCGTTCTTGGTTAAAGGGTTTGCCCCCCAATTCCATTAGTTCATGGGCAGAGCTAAAGGCCCGTTTCATCCAGAACTTCAAGGACACTTGCAAGCAGTCTATGTCGATTTTGGATCTGACAAATTGTAAGCAGGAGGAAGGTGAATCTACGACTCATTGGGTGCGCTGGGTCAAAGATATAATACATTCGTCTAACAAGATGGATGCTGGCTCAGCAGTTCTCAAGCTGGAGAAGAATTGCCGCTTTGAGCCTCTGAGACAGAAACTGGGGCGCCTTAAGCGTGATTGCAACGATATGGGGACGCTGATGGCGGCTTTAGTCAAGTATGCTGATTCTGATAGTACCAAGGATCCCGCGTCTGATGAGGAAAAGACAGGGAAGGGAAAGAAGAACGGTAATGGAAAGGGTCAGCAGCATAACCCGGCGAGTCAAGGAGGCAATAAGCGTAAGGCGGATGGTAACCCGGAATTTGTGGCCAATGCACAGGGTAACAATAAGAAGCGCAAAGGAAAGCCACCCCCTCGGTTTGGCGGGTCAGGTCCATCTCTTGAGCAACTACTCAATGAGCCCTGCCCGAAACATGACACCCGGGAACGACCAGCGACTCATTTATGAAAGGATTGCGCAATCATGAAGGCTTTCAAGAATTCTAATACATTCGATCGCAATCAAGGCCCAGGCGGCGGCTCAGGAGCTGGCGGCTTTCATGGCCCGGGCGGCGGTTCAGGATCCGGTTTCCAGGGAAGCCAGGGTGGTTATAATCAACAAAAGTCTGGTCAAGGAGGTTAGCAGCAGCAGCAGTCGGGTTATCAGAGCCATCCAAAACAACTAAACAGTGGGCAGTATCACGTGTTCACCACAAGTTTGTGTAAACGTGATCAGAAAGTTCATAGGAGGGCGGTGAATTCCGTTGAGCCGGCAGTCCCTCATTACTTGAGGTGGTCGGAACAGCCTATTGTCTGGAGCAGGGAGGATCACCCTCCCCGGGTTGATAATCCGGGTCAACTGGCCCTGGTAGTGGCACCGCAGGTTGGTGTTTATAAATTTACTACGGTGCTCATGGATGGAGGTAGCAGCATCAACATCCTCTATTACGACACCTTTCGGAGCATGGGCTTAACTGATAAGAATTTAAAGACTTCCAACACCGTCTTCCATGGAGTGGTGCCTGGTTAGTCGGCATATCCTGTGGGTAAGATTGAGCTAGAGGTGGCCTTCGGAGACGAGCATGATTCTAGGGCGGAAAAGTTAACTTTTGAAGTGGTGAAAATCAAGAGGCCATATCACGCTTTGTTCGGGCGGCCGGCTTATGCCAAGTTCATGGCGCGGCCGTGTTATGTTTATCTATAGCTCAAGATGCCGGGTTACAAGGGTACCATCACTGTGCATGGAAGCCGAAAGGTGGCCCTGGAGTGTGAAGAAGGCGATGCGGCTTACGCCGAGTCTGTCTGTGCAACTGAGGAGCTCAAATTTTATCAAGATAATGTTGACCCGGCGGATATGACCTCCCTCAAGAAGCCGACTATGGAGCATGACCCGGCCATGAAGTCTAAATTGGCTGCATAGACTAAGCTTGTTGATTTTACTCCGGGCGATACATCTAAGCAATTCAAAATCAGTGCCAACTTGGATCCTAAATAGGAAAGCGCGCTCATCGAGTTCATCCGTGAGAATCGGGACATCTTTGCATGGAAGCCTTCTGACATGCCGGGTGTACCGAGAGGACTCGTTGAGCACACTCTTAATATTGATCCGAAGTATAAGCCGGTCAGGCAGTTTCTGCGGCGATTCAATGAGGAACGACGAAAAGCTATAGGAGAAGAGGTCGCCCGGCTCTTGGCGGCTGGGTTCATTCTCGAAGTTTTTCACCCGGAGTGGTTGGCTAACCCGGTGCTCGTGCTCAAGAAAACGGCACCTGGCGGATGTGTGTGGATTACACGGACTTAAATAAGGCTTGTCCAGCTGATCCTTTTGCTCTCCCTCGTATTGATCAAATCATTGATGCTACGGCGGGTTGTGCGCGCTTGAGCTTTTTGGATGCTTACTCTGGTTATCATCTGATCAAGATGGCAGTTAATGACCAGGAGAAGGCGGCTTTCATCACTCCGTTCGGAGCCTTCTGCTATGTGTTTATGCCTTTTGGGCTCAAGAGTGCCCAGGCGACTTATCAATGGTGTGTACAGAATTGTCTCCACAATCAGATTGGGCGCAATGTTCATGCTTATGTGGATGATATAGTGGTGAAATCCAGAGAGGCGGAAACCTTGATATCTGATCTCAGAGAAACCTTTGAAAATCTCCGGGTTTACAAAATGATGCTTAATCCGGAGAAGTGTGTATTTGGTGTGCCTGCAGGCAAGCTTTTGGGATTCTTGGTCTCAAACAGGGGCATCGAGGCTTATCCGGAGAAGATTAAGGAAATCACTTCTTTGGCTAAACCGGCATGTATCAATGATGTTCAGCGACTGGCGGGTCGTGTTGCCGCTTTAAGCCGGTTCATAAGCCGGTTAGGTGAGAAGGCCCTACCGCTGTACCAACTGATGAAGAAGGCGGACACCTTTGTCTGGAGTAATGTTGTTATGCTGCTTTTGAGGATTTGAAGAGGCAGTTATCTGAGCCGCCAGTTCTTGCAGCTCCCATTGACAAAGAGCCTTTGCTATTATATGTGGCTGCTAATTCACGAGCCGTCAGTGTGGCAATTGTGGTAGAGCGCAAGGAGGCTGGTAAGGAGCACCCGATTCAACGGCCGGTTTATTATGTCAGTGAGGTACTCATCGAGTGAAAACAAAGATATCCACATTGGCAGAAACTTGTTTACGGGGTGTTCATGGCAAGCTGGAAGCTGAAGCAATACTTTCAAGGTCACCCTATCACTGTGGTAAAGTTCTGCCCCCTTGGGAGACATTATTCAGAACAGAGAGGCTACAGGAAGAGTAGCCAAGTGGGCCATCGAGCTCGGGCCTCATAGTCTGAAGTACGTACCACGCACTGCCATTAAGTCTCAAGCTTTGGTGGATTTCATCAATGACTGGACAGAGCTACAGGCACTTGAGGAGAAGCCCGATAACACTTATTGGACTATTCACTTTGATGGGTCCAGACAGTTGGAAGGCTCGGGGGCTGGAATCGTGTTAACTTCCCCTCGAGGTGACAAATTTTGTTATGTACTCCGGCTTATGTTTCCTTGTACTAACAATGCAGCTGAGTACGAGGCCTTACTCCATGCACTAGTAGAAAAAGGGTCAATCGTGAAGCACATTAGTGCCGGTTTGTATTTGAGCCGGCACTAATGTATACATTAGTGCCGGTTCCAATGGCTAGCCGGGCCGCTTTCATTAGTACCGGTTCGTGGCGAACCTTTAGCACCAGTTCGTGCCACGAACCGGTACTAATGAGAGTGGTGGCAGGATGTTGTCAGAGTGGGGCCCCTCCAGCACCTTTAGTACCGGTTCGTGCCACGAACCGGTACTAAAGATCATCCTATATAAACCCTTCGTCCACCAGCACTCTGTTCTTCCCCCTTTCTCGCCCTCTCCTCTGTTCTTCCCTTCTTCCTCTCGAGTTCATCACAAAATTTGCCCAAATTTTTTCAAGATTTGAAGGCCCTCATCCATTCAAATGATCACAAAGGTTAGCAACTTTGTCCTTTCATCTCTCATTGCTAGATTAGCTCTTACATTGGTTTATATAGTGATTAATTTGTGAGTTTAGTAATTTGGGAGGATATATATATATATATATGTGCTAGTATTTGATTTATATGCAATTTGAGGTCAAAAATAACACTTAGTTTGCATATGTAGGTGTGGTTTACTTAGTGCCTTCTAAATCTCCATCGTAGCCACCGTCGATCGCCCGCACCGTCCCGTCGCCGGCACCACCTTGTGGTGAGCCTCTTGTTCATGAAATTTTATATAAAAATTGATGTGTGTGATTTGGATATATAGTTACTCGTATAATTATCTTACCCGTACGTTGTTTGTTATACATATAGTGCCATGGTTTTGATATCCGTCCCCGTCGGCCCTAGTCCTTGTTATGATTCGGATGTGGTATGTATATTCTCTTTTAAAACTAGTTGCATTTCGTGTTTATGACAAATTATGCCCATCAAGTTGACATAGAAATTTTTTCTAGGAGGTATGTGAACCTTAAATTCCAACCGACCCTATTGCCGAGAGGTTAAATTTAGTTGAAAGAGAAAACGAGTACTTGAAAGAAAAATTGAAAAGAATTGAGGGGGAGAAGATGGAATTGGAGTTGCATGTTGCCGATGTCGTCGATGATCACAAGATCAAGATGGAGAAAAAGCGCTTGAAGATTACAAAGATTAGAAAATATGCCATCGATAGTGAGGCTTGGTATCATTATGCTGTTGGATCCATTGTTACCTTAGTTGCGATCTTGATCGTATTTGTTGTTGCATTTAAATGCTTTAGCTAGAGAGTTATTTGTTTGTTGCATTTAAGTGTTGTATGAACTTTATGTATGAACTTGTATTAATTTGGTCTATTCGGTGTTGTGTAATGAAGATGAGCCGGCAATGGATGTATGATGACCGATGCTCTCCCCAGTTCGTTGAGGGCGTGCGTACTTTTCTACTTGCGGCTGAGGCAAACAAGCGGGCGGATGGTTTTATGCCTTGTCCATGTGCTCACTGTAAGAATGGTCACAATTACTCTACGTCAAGAACCATTCACGTCCACCAGTTTAAGACCGGTTTCATGCCCCATTATAATGTTTGGACCAAGCACGGAGAAAGAGGGGTTATGATGGAAGACAATGAAGAAGGAGAGGACGACGACAGCTATCCTGGCCATGGGTTCCCTGAATACGATGATACAACAATGGGGGAAGAAGCTGAGCCGGCAATGCGGGAAGAAGCTGAAGAAGAGGCATCAGATGAGCCCGTCGATGATCTAGGTCGGGCCATTACCGATGCAAAGAGAAACTGCGCAAGTGATTTGGAGAAGAAGAAGTTGCAGCGCATGTTAGAGGATCACAAAAAATTGTTGTACCTGAATTGCGTAGGTGACAAGAAAAAGCTGGGCACCACACTGGAATTGCTGCAATGGAAGGCAGAGAATGGTGTATCTGACAAGGGATTTGGAAAGTTGCTGGTAATGATAAAGGATATGCTTCCAAAGGACAACGAATTGCCCGAGAGTACGTACGAAGCAAAGAAGGTTGTCTGCCCTCTAGGGTTAGAGGTGCAGAAGATACATGCATGCCCTAATGATTGCATCCTCTACCGCGGTGAGTACGAGGATTTGAACGCTTGCCCGGTATGTGGTGCATTGCACTATAAGATCTGCCGCGATGACCCTGGTGATGTCGAGGGCCGGCGCCCCAGGAAGAAGATTCCTGCCAAGGTGATGTGGTATGCTCCTATAATACCACGGTTGAAACGTTTGTTCCAAAACAAAGAGCATGCCAAGGCGATGCGATGGCACAGAGAAGACCGTAAGAAAGACGGAAAGTTGAGAGTACCCGCTGACGGGTCGCAGTGGAGAAAAATCGAAAGGAAGTACGGGAAGGAGTTTGCAGATGACGCAAGGAGCGTATGGTTTGGTCTAAGCGCAGATGGCATTAATCCTTTTGGGGAGCAGAGCAGCAACCATAGCACCTGGCCTGTGACTCTATGTTTGTATAACCTTCCTCCTTGGTTGTGCATGAAGCGGAAGTTCATTATGATGCCAGTGCTCATCCAACGCCCTAAGCAACCCGGCAATGACATTGATGTGTACCTAAGGCCATTAGTTGAAGAACTCTTACAACTGTGGAATGGAACAGGTGTACGTGCGTGGGATGAGCACATGGGGGAAGAATTTGACCTAAAGGCGTTGTTGTTCGTGACCATCAATGATTGGCCTGCTCTCAGTAACCTTTCAGGACAGACAAACAAGGGATACCGCGCATGCACGCACTGTTTGGACGATACCGACAGTATATATATGGCTAATTGTAAGAAGAATGTGTACCTGGGACATCATCGATTTCTTCCGAGCAGGCATCCCGTAAGAAAGAAAGGCAAGCATTTCAAAGGTGAGGCAGATCACCGGACGAAGCCTCGCCACCGTACTGGTGCTGATGTACATGATATGGTCAAGGATTTGAAGGTGGTCTTTGGAAAGGGTCCTGGTGGACAACCTGTTCCGAATGACGGTGACGGACGCGCACCCATGTGGAAGAAGAAATCTATATTTTGGGACATGCCCTATTGGAAAGACCTCGAGGTCCGCTCCGCAATCGACGTGATGCACGTGACGAAGAATCTTTGTGTGACCCTGCTTGGCTTCTTGGGCGTGTATGGGAAGACAAAAGAACACCTGAGGCACGGGAGGACCAGCAACGTATGCACGGAAAAGACGGCATACATCAGGGTCATGCAAGCTAGGCCAGAAGGAAGCATCTCCAAGGGCCGTCAAAATGAGGAGGTCATTGAGTTTTGTATTGACTTTATTCCCGACCTTAAGCCGATTGGTGTTCCTGAATCGCGGCATAAGGGCAGACTAGATGGAAAAGGCACACTAGGAGGGGAACAAATAATATGTATGGACGGACATTCTCTCACTGAAGCACACTACACAGTTCTATAGAATTCCGCCTTGGTGGCTCCGTATATGGATGAACACAAGAATTTGCTACGCTCCAAACACCCGGAGCGGTCTGATGACTGGATTACACGTGAACAAACCAGGAGTTTCGCCAGCTGGTTGCAAGCACGTACCATGCATGACACCTCTATTGAAGATGACCTGTACTTGCTGTCCCAGTTACCATCTTCGAATATAATGACTTTCAAAGGGTACGAGATAAATGGTAATACATTTTACACGATCGCCCAAGATAAGAAGAGCTCCAACCAAAACAGTGGTGTCCGCTTTGATGCAGAAACCAAGACGGGAAAGGAAACATATTATGGTTATATACAAGACATATGGGAACTTGACTATCGACGTGGTTTGAAGGTCCCTTTGTTTCGGTGCAAATGGGTCAATATGACACGAGGCGGGGTAACGGAAGACCCGCAGTACGGAATGACAACAGTGGATCTCAACAATCTTGCGTATGCAGACGAACCATTCGTCCTAGCCAATGATGTGGCACAGGTTTTCTATGTGAAGGACATGTCTACCAAGCCCAGAAAAAGAAAAGATAAGGAAGCGAATGCATCGTACGATGAGTCAAAGCGGCACATAGTTCTTTCTGGGAAGAGAAACATCGTGGGAGTGGATGACAAGACAGACAAGTCAGAAGATTATGAAAAGTTTGATGAAATTGCTCCGTTCACAGTGAATATTGACCCGAGCATCCCGTTAAATGATGAAGATTTTCCATGGCTACGACGCAAAGGGACGCACGCGAAGAAAAAGTTTCACACCCAAAGATCTGGGATGTGATCGGCTTAGCTATCATCACTTTCTTCTGTGTTTCACACCCAGGAGGGAATCTCTGTAATAGTTAGGGTAGCTAGTTATGTGTTTTGGAATTTGAAACGCGAAGAAAAAAGAATGTGCAAGCAAATTCTTTCATGCATTTATTGATTTTTTCAGCTAAATGACCCTGAAATTGAAAAGCATTTCAAATGAACTCAGAAAAGGATGAAAGTTGGCATGGTATCATAATTTCACCCACATAGCATGTGCAAAAAAGTAGAGAGGGTTACCGCAAAAACCGGATACACTTCGTGTACAAAATGGACAATCTGTTTCGAAGTATCAGGGTTTCGGACGAAAACTCATCCGTTACAAAGGCATTTCATTTTTAAATAACTTAAGCATTACCAAATTGAATATAATGATAAAACACCCTAATATTAAACATAATAAAAAAGAATCACTGGAAAATGTATTTTTAAAGTTAAGTTATTCACAAACTAGTGATTCACACAAATTTCAAATAATTCAAAATTTAAACTATTCAAATTTAAAAACTACTGGCACTAACTGAAAGTTTCTAAAAACTATCAAAAATATTAACAAAGAAACTCTAAATACAACAAAAAACAACTAAAAATAAATAAAACAAAATAAATAAAGCAGAAAAGAAAAAACTAAATGAAAAAAGCCCACCTACCGGGCCACAGCGGCCTGCATACGACTAGAAACCCAACCTGTTGTTGGGCCAGGATGCAGGCCCGCAAGCCCAATAGGCCCCACAGGGCAGAGTAGCAGAGGTAGGCCCAGAAGGCCTGCTTTAGAGAGGAGCTCGAGACAGCAGCGGCGGCAGGGCTTATAAGCAGGTGTGAGCGCCCTTCGGCTAGCGAGGTGGGACTAAACTTCTGCGCCCCTCGCCTGGCAGTGCACCCCCTTTAGTACTTGGTCGTGGCACCAACCGGTACTAAAGGGGGGCCTTTAGTACCGGTTGGAGCCAGGAACCGGTACTAAAGGGGGGTGCTCCCCCCCCCCCCCCCCGCTTGGCCTGGCCAAAACAGGCCTTTAGTACCGGTTGGTGGCTCCAACTGGTACTAAAGGTGTCCCCTATATAAGAAACACTTCGAAAATTTTCAGTTTCTCATCTCCCACTTCTCTCTTCCGCCGCCTCGTCCCGCGCCGTCGTCGCCCCCGTTGCGCCGTCCCCGTCGACTCCGCGACGCCCCCGTCCTCGTCGCGTCGTCCCCGTCGACTCCGCGGCACCCCCGTCGCCGTCCCGGTCGCCGATCCCCTCGCTTCGCCGTTGCCGTCGCCTTTGGATCGACCTCACCCTCGCCGTCGCTGTCGCCTCGACCTTGCCTGCGCGCGCTGTGAGCCCCTCCCCCGACCCCTCTCCTCCCTCCAATCGATCGTAGCGCACACCGGCGCCGGCGCCGGCGCCAACCGTAGCGCACACACACGTGCGCGCGCACACACACACTACATGCACACACACACACACTACACACACACTAGACACACACACACACACAATTTTTCTGTTTTTAGCTTTCAGTTTTTTCTGTTTTTCTGTTTTTCATACAAAGTTTTAGATGAATTAATTAATTAGATTAGATAAATGTCAAATAGTATGTAGAAATGTTAGTTATAATATATATAATGTCAAATGTTATAGAAATGTTAGTTATATAGAAATGTTAGAAATTTTGGAAATGTTAGTTTTAGCTAGCTAGATGAATTAGGTTAATTTCAAATTGTTAGACGATGATCGATGTTTTTTTAGTTTCTTATATTTTTAGTTATAAAATTTAGAATTTGCATATATGAAATCATCACAATCCATCATTTAAAAAATGTTACTTTACTTTTGCGTCATATAGTATTTTGTTGTCGACGATGCCCGGCCCGCATCCTCGCCGTCGACACGTCCGCGACGACGTCCTGCTTCAGAGGACCCATGTGCGGGACTGGGCTCCGCCGGGCTGGCACTGGGAGGTGCTACCTTCAGGGGCGCGACGCTTGGTGAGGAACCCGGCCCCGGGCCCCGTCGTCGACCCGCATCTCCTTTGGTGGCATTCACGTGGGCCACTTTCGGTGTGGAGGGAGCCAGCCCCGCCGGAGGTGGTACGTGGCCGTGTCAGGGAGGAGGACGAGCACGTCCATCGCTACATGGCTGCTATGGACGTCAGGTTCTCCAATACCTGGCAGGTTCTTTGGGGAGATCACCCAA